>NC_092140.1:65072404-65375434 GCF_043159975.1 Macaca nemestrina
TCTTTTTTTTTTTTTTTTCTCTCTGAGACAGAGCTTCACTCTGTTGCCCTGGCTGGAGCAGCACGACTCACTGCAGCCTTGACATCCCCAGGGTCAGGTGATTCTCCCACCTCAGCCTCCTGAGTAGCTGGGACTACAGACGCGCACCACCATGCCTGGCTAAGTTTTCTATTTTTTGTAGAGGTGAGTTTTTGCTATGTTGCCTGGGCTGCTCTTCAATTCCTGGGCTTAAGCAAACTGCCCACCTTGGCATCCCGAAGTACTGAGATTACAGGTGTAAGCCACCATGACAGGCCTATGCTCCTTAGCTTAGACATTTGTAGGCTCACTTTGATACCAGTTATTAATATTTTTATTTTTTCCACTGCCTGTTTTTCCTCTTTCTTTCCTAGTGGTCCTGTAGAAATTCAACCTAGATTCTTGAAATACGAATCTAGAAATTCTTCTTAAAGTGGTGGTTCAGGGCTCTTGCCCCAGACTAAATTTCGATACAGAGCAGATCCATAAATTTCAATATAGAGCAGTCATGGAGGCTTAGACCTCAGCTGTCTCTATTCTTTTCACCACCGTTAACTTACAGACACATTGCATCTACGGTATGGCCTTAGAGTTTTCAGTAACTGCTGTGTTGAATCTCCTTTCACAGGTGGTACAGTCTCATCCCAGTCCCTAGTTTTATGTAGTTATTTCAGGCATCTCCCACACATGTGAATTTTTTGACCTCCTTTATCCTGAACAAATCTATAGCGTGTTTCTTTCGGTCCTGTAGGCTCCCAACTCTAGCCTGTGCATGTAGTTGTAGGTTTATATCTATTCGCATTATGTAATTTTCTATTTCTACATGTTAAGACAAGTGGTTAAAATTTAAAGCTGACCCTACAATGCAATCTTATCCTGAAGTTTCAAGTGTTTTTATCTATTTATGTCATTAAGAGACTCAAATCTTGTATTTTCCTATTTACTTTTAAGGAGCATCTCTCTCCTAAAGTGTTATACATAGATGTCTTAAAAGAAAAAGAGGCATTTAAAAACATAACATCTTTTATGTTACATATTTTGCTTTAAAATATAGGTTTGCATCTACAATAAGTGGATCCTAATAATCGCTAAGACTGTTCATTTGAGCTTTATCCATAAAAACTAAAACCTGATAAACATTAAAAAATATAGCCATTATCAACTCCATGATATTATATGGCAGTTTTTAAAACTCATGTTATGCTTGTCTTACATGTCACACATTTTATTTAGTGAAAAAAATTGAGAAACATTCTTGTACAATGAAAGAAACCTATATAATCATGAGATCTTCAATTTCTTCATCTAAAGTATAAAAATGTAAGATAATTAAAGAAACAAATCTCTGAGTTCCATGCTAATTAGTATTAAATATACATATATTATTTTTGAACTATAGAGGGAAGACTTGAAAGAAGTATTATGTTAATCATTTGTTTACTCAAAATGTTTTGCTTCTGTTGTTACAATTGTATGTGGTCCTATTTGTCCTATTAGTATGAATTAATAAAGCCGAAGCTTTATTACTAATCCATTTATATTTATTAGAAAATAATGTTTGTAAACAAATTTAATAATAATATTGGGAAATTTTTAAAACCTATTTCATATGAGATGTCCTTTTCAAAATAAAATCTCATGTATCTGCGGACATTTACTATACATTATATAAATAGATATTATTTTTTGGCTTTGCTTTCTTTTTCTATTTTCTTCCTTTGTGAAAGCTAGTAAACTATGGAAATAGACCCCCTTCTTCAAGTGTATGCTATTTCAACATAAGTTATTATAACAAAAATATTAAATATGGTGTTTTAATTTTACCTTATTGACTTTCAGAATTGCCTTAGCATAACACATTACATATAAGGTTCAAAACTGCTTTTCTCATTAACTTTTTATAGAAGCTTTGGTATATAACTATGCATATATTAATCTAGAGTTGTGTAGTTAAGTGTTAAGAAACATAAATAATTTTCTCAATTATTTCAGATGATTTTAATATTTACTTTTCTAGAATGAACTACATACATTCAGAAATTTTCTATTTCTGAAAAATGAATGGATAGAAGCTACTTTACTCCTCCCCACAATGGTATAACTTCCTGTTAAATGTTTTAAGTCCTTTTAGAAACTAAAATTTATAATTGCTATGAGTGTCATATATACAATTTCTCAAAAGAATTTCAGTGTTATGTTGTTGATGTAAAGTCAGTTTCTCTCCCTTAGTTGTTGACCCAACTGTTAGAATCTCAACAATAGGGATCCTCATGAAAACATATATTCCACTCATATATTTATTGTAAAATATCATAGAAGAAGCAGTAGGTTTTGCAATCACACCAAGAACTTGAGTGATAATTCTTATGAACACCACATTTGGTGACACAGGAAAATAATTGCATACTCTATATTTCATCATGAATTTCTTTAGAAAATCGGCTTGGAAATAATTGTTTCAGAAAATCTTAATGATATCCAATTTTTGCTCATTCAAATTTGGTGACAGTTGGCTTATCCCATGTCTTGAAGTTTACATCTATTTAAGTTACTCTTTTATTTACAGAACTAATTTATAGTGTAAATGAGTTCGCAATTCAAATAATTGTTACTTAAAATGAAACAGAGTTAAAATAACCTTTTTACAACCCTCTCAAGTTTTAGAGACACATATAATTTGAAACATAATAAATATGTTACTAATACTTCATTAACTTTAATTTGCACAGGACCTCTACACAGCCATGCTTTTTTAGAAAAAGGTAGTTCTCTATTTCTAGATGTTTATTAATTAAGATTTGATTTGGCTGCATATAAGAGAAAACTCAAATAATTGGCTTAAACAAGAGAGAGGCTTGTTAAGTTCTCTCATTTAAAATGTCTGGAGGTTGGACAGTCTATGACCGATATAAGGCTATTCCAAAGTCATTACATGTACAAGCTACTTTCACCTCTCTGCTCTGTCATTTGAGGCATGACCCTTTTCCTTGTTGTGGTTCAAAATGGCTGCCACGCCTTCAGTATCACATATAATTCCAAGCAGCAGGGTGTTGGGAAGAAGATCTTGTCCTGTCTTTTTAACAGACACTTTTCAGAATTCCTATGTTGCCTGTCCACTAATATGTAAAATCATCCAGAATTTAGAGACTCCAGGAAATGATAAAGGATGTTGGGCAAGAAAATGTTTATTTTCCGTGGTGGCCATATAATAGAATGATATTTTTAAGAGCTTAATAGTCCATATCAACTGATAGTTTGGATACAAAATAGAAGCTTTTTACAACTGTAGAACCCTAATATTGAGGGATTTTTTTTTTAAATAAAGCAAATTGCTAATATTGAGTATTGATAGACATAACATGTTTTCCTCAAGTATCTTTGCTAAGGACTCAGAAAGAAAGAAATACTGCTATTTTAAATTTCAATTCCATCTGTTATTACTGTATTTTAATATGTGTCTCTGTGAGAGGTAGGAGGATGGTGGGAAGGATGCTATTCTGTGCTGGCCTTTATAGTGTGCCCTGGTGGCAGCTTTCTTGCTCTAATCTTCCACCTCCCCAGTGCCTGTCATCTTCCTCCCACTACCCAGTTCTAAGAATACATCTCTACCAGAGGTTAATCCCATGCTTCCTCACTTGATGAAGGGCTTAACCTTCTCTCTAACTCTGGTAGCTTTAGTGCTAACCCAATGCTAGTGGAGAGGCTTCTTTGCCCAGAAATCGTTGAAAACAAGAAGTGGAAGACAGGATATCGGTCTAATGAGAAATGGAGAGATGATGGCATCTGTATCTGTTTTCTTTATTAATAACTAAAAAAATTAAATGTATTTATTTTTCTCCAAACTCTACTTGTATGTCATCACACAGGAAGAAGTGTGTATTTTTCATATTGAAGGCACCCTGACCCAAGTTGAAAATAACTAGTATAGGTTTCTATGTTTAAGAGCATTTGATAGCGTTCTAAAAATGATCTCAGTCTTAAATAAGGCCATATGGTCTGGGGATCATATGGGGAGAGGGTAGCACGCTTGATACACTTTCGAAATGTACTGGAGTTTGGGGGAAAATGCTAATGCAATTTTATAAACATAGGGTTATTTATGCATTACCTATAGGGTGAATAAGTTATTTTTAACGAAATGTCATCAATTCAAAGTTAAGACAAATCATGAAGTTCTCAAAGTAGATTTTGAATTACTTTCTATAAGTAAGGCTTGTGATATGGTCTTCTAGTGCTTATATGGTTTGGTATTCTATAATTGAAACTAGTGTTAAAAATACCTGGAATTCCAAAATTCTTTGTTAATTCAGACAGAAGCTTATGCTTTATTTAGTTTGTTTCTTCAACCACACTTGTACTCATCTTAGATACAGTTTTTAAAAAACTGCATTTGGAAATGCATTTGCATTCCCTTAGGGTAATTATAAGTACTAAGTGAGAAAAAAATGAGAAAATTCTTTATAAATTGCTTTTCATTAATTAATTTACTTAATGTAATATGAGGTCTTAATAATATATTTAATATTATTTCATAAAGATAATAAAATGCCTACAATTTTAGTCTTCAAAATTGTGCTTTTGAATCGAATGGTGTTAAGAAGAAAATACCTAACTAAAGATTGTAAGTTGCAGTTGAATATCAAGTGCTACTTAAATTCTAGATTATATCTTGTTTTGTTCTTTTCCACTCAAAAGAATCAAAGGTCCTTTATCAGACAATACCATAAATGGATATTATAGATAACTGATAATGTAATGATGTAATGCATGACTGATTCAATCATAAACATATGAATTAATTGCTAGGAAAGGTCAAAAAGTAGATAGATACATATGTTATATAAATATATGTGTATATACAGCAAAAGTTTCATATTTGAGGAAATATTTATTCCCTATCCATGTAAATATACTAAATAGATTTAATTTTTTAATTGAACTTTCAAATAGGAACAAAATAAATAATCTTGGAAACAAAGTATTACTGTGTTTCAAAAAGTATAATATAAGCATTTGTTCTTTTGACATAATATCTATTCCTCCTTTTTCAGCAATAATACCTGAATAGAACAACCTTTTGCTATGCAGATTTTTGCTGACTTACTTCACAGAGGTGAGCTTGTAACCTCAAGCTGGTTTATCACTGCATAGCTACAGAGACTGGTGCATAGATGGACACGTGGTCCAATTCATTATAAATTGTTAATTTTATATTTATTAAGCTAAAGATCATAAAGGCTGCATTACGGAAGCCTAGGTAACAAATTTCAACTATGAAGTATTGTATAAAAAGACCCTGTAGAAGAGTAAATGGCAATATGTAATTAATGCAAAAGACTGGTAGACTCACATAAACTCATAGTTTGAACAGAAATTTAAAGGTATATGTTAATGAGTCATATAAAAACATAGTATGCCGCTTTCCTCTTCAGTTCCTACTCATGTTACTTGAATTCTAAGCAATATACAGAAATATGTCAAATAGAAGAGATACTTGTATAGTCTATACATGTTCTGGGTACCTGCATAGTAAGTTTTATTCATGTACATTTGCTACAATGGTGTAATTGAACCATGCAGCAACAGCAGTTCGGTGTCCCAACTGAAGCTTTGACTCAATGACTCAAGATTTATTTTAGAAAATTGAACAAAGCTGACTTTGACTTTAGTATGACAATTAAATTTTTGTGAAATGATACAATTCCCCTTTTAAATTATAAGATGTATACTTATTAGCATAAAGCAAAAAGCTTCACTGTGAAGCATTTTGAAAGGTCCATACTGATCTCATCCCAGGCTGAAAGAAAGTAGACATTGGTCAACCTGCTCTAAGAATAGAAAACAAACGTAATTTCTCTGGATTACACTTTTCAACTGAGTTGATTTTATTAAACCTTAAATTGGCTTCATCAAGACATGTTGCAATCAAACCCACAGTCACGGGGATGAAAGGAGAATGCCAACTTTAAGTGGAACATATTTACAAGAAGCAATTTTTAACAAATACTTCATAGTGCAAATGCTTAATATCCATATACATTTTCTGTAAAAGGATATCTTTGTGTCTAATTATGGTCTTAATTTATTTTCCTTTTAAGCATATTATGATCAAAAGATCAAAGATTATACTTGCATAATTCAGGACATTTTGGTATTTTTATAACATGAATTTTCTGATGGATCACAAGATTATTCAGAAATTAAGAAAATTTTAAATATAATGTACAATATTCAAGTGTTTTAAAAACATCTTCAGATGATCAAATTAGAACAAAATTATGCTATGTATTCTTCCTCAATGTGTTTCCTTTTTTCTGCCATTATTTTGTTTTTATTAACTTTTGCTCCCTATTGAAGTGAATTCAATGGATATTTATACTTCCTAATATGAGAGATGCTGAAAGAGACAAAAATTATTAACCAGACATAATGCCTCATACAATTAGAAACATTCCTGTGTTTAACCTGATTTTGTTATAATGCTGAGTGAAGAATATGTTATTGTAAGGCATAAATAGCACTTTGTGGAAGAGAAAATAAAGATTAATACTTTCTGATGATAGTGAGGAATATTTTATTGAGGAGATGTTATTTCTCCTTGACACTGAAAAATGTTTAAGTCTCAACATTAAATACAGTCAAGGAGAAAGATTTGACAATATCTTTAAAAATGTTAAAAGTTATTTTTGGAGTAATAATTCCATATTTAGAAATTAACCCTTAGGGAAGACGTATTCATGAATGCACGATTGCCCTATTGAGCATATTATTAAAGCATTTAAAAATAGTATCCATATGTAATATCTGATTATATAACAAACACTATAGCTAAATGAAGGCACATTATTCATTCATTAAAAGGAACTAGAGAAATCTATATGCACTGGTATAAAATGGTATCCAACATGTATTAATAAGAGAAAAAAACATTTTCCAAGAAATATTACGGTTATACTTATTAATAAGCATATCCATAAACACAACTAGAACATTTGTATCAACTCTTTAATTGTACTTTTTTGTTGTAATTTGAGGGAATATCAAATATCAAAGATATATTTTTGTAATCAGAATTTTTAACCATACAAATTCTACTTTGGCATTTAGAGAACTATTAAGATATTCACTGATTTCCCTAAATACTTCAAGGTCTTTTCTAGGAATTATCTGATTTTATTTTCCTTCATAGTGAAATATATTTAAAGGAACATTCTTTACTTATGTTTGGCTCCTTATCTCCTATTCTTTGCACAAACCATGTTTTCTCTTTGCATTGGTCCATTTTCACACTGCTATAAAGATGCTACCCCAAACTAGGTAATTTATAAACAAAGGTTTAATTGGCTCACAGTTCCACGTGACTAGGGAGGCCTCAAGAAACTTAACAATCATGGTCGAAGGTGAAACAGGTACCTTCTTCACAAGGCAGCAGGAGGGAGTGAGCTAAAAATGAAAAGGGCAAAGAGCCCCTTAAAAAGCCATCAGATCTCGTGAGAACTCTCTCACTATCACAAGAGCAGCATGGGGGAAACTGCCCCCATAATCCAATCACTTCCCAACAGGGATCCTCCTCAACACCTGGGGATTACAATTTAAGATGAGATTTGGGTGGAGACACAAAGCCTAATCATATCATTCTTTGTACTTTACCTCACCATAAAGTTTCAAAGAAAGGAAAAGAAAAAGAAAAGAAAGAACACTGGAGAGGAGAGGAGAGGAATGGTGGGGAGCAGAGGGGAGGGGAAAGGATGGAAGAGGGAAGAGGAAGAAAAAATGTCTCATCTTTTCAATGTAAATTAAAATGCAATTTTTTTTTCAGGAATTGCCTGAGAGTACCCTTCTCTATCATTTTCTTTTCACTTTTCCTGTCTTCCTTGTCTGTTTTTTGTGTTTTGTCTGCCTTTTAGCAGTAGCAAAGACATTTGTTGCTTATGCAACATTCATTCCATTCTGTATAGCTGCTAACAAAATTGAGCTATTCACAGCCTCCTTCACTATTCAGGATATACACACACACACACACACACACTCCACTGACACGGAGGTAGATCCTGAGTGAGCTGAGCCAATCACAGTAGCTTCATTATCTGGTTGCCATAGATTTAAGAGTGTCTATGGGTTATGGTTCTGTTCAGTGAGACTTTAAAACACATCTCTTAGGATACTTCTGGGGAAAATTATCTTATTAATAAAAATAGGTCATAAATATGAACATCTTTCTGTCTTATTTTGCCTTATTTTAAAATGGTATCTGTAACTGGTGCAGTATTTTGTAACAATAGTAGAGCCAACCTAAGGGCAGAGCCAAATTAAGGATGGTAGAGCATAGAGATAAAAAAGAAAAAAAAAAAAAACCAGTGTCCTTGATGACAGTGTTGAGCCATAAAATGAAACAATCTAGAAAACTGCCAATATTGTCAAGGTCTTCTTATTTGGAGCAATTCTTTTTCTTCTTGTTTAAGCCAATTCAATTTAAGATTTACAGCCCAATGCATCCTACCAAGAGAATGGCTATGTACACCAGAACGCCTCATTCACCACCTGTCATTCTCAGACCATAAACTATCATGGGTGGAGGAACAGACAAAGCCCTAGCTTCAGCTACTGCCTTCAGAATTGTGGCTTCCAGGTCTCTAGCTCGATTTATCTGCTAGATACTTAGCAACAGAGTATATTCTTTCCTGGAAACTTCACGTTGGTGGTTCATGGGTATTTTACAGTTAATCTGTTCTAAGTGAAATCAGTCTTCTATCTAACCTCCACCCAAGTCAGCAACTTAGAAATTATCTTAAATTTCTTTCTTCTTAAATATTTATCTTTTCAGTCAGCAAATAATGTTGAGTCTATCTTATTAATGTAACTTATCTGCCCAGAGGCATTATTGTGGTTTAATATATGGATACCTGAGGTAAATTTCCCAAGTTTAATTTTGTCTTGGCTATTGATAAGTTGTGTACTAGCTGTGACCTTCAGTGAATAATTTAATCTCCCTGGGCCTCATTTTCTTTATCTATAAAATAAATATGGCAATAATAATATATATTAATAATAATATTATATGTCATATAGGTTTGTGCAAATTAAAGGCATTAATAAATGCAAAACACTCAAAATACTAAAAGTCTTCATTAAATCTCAGCCATTATTATTGTATTATTAATTTACTTCTTGATGTATATTCTCTTCACTTCATACCAGTAGCACTGTGTTAAACACTCACTATGTCTTATATGAATTAAAGAACTATATTTCACTGTCTCTTAGATCAATCTTATGCAAACCATTCCATAGTTTGAGAGGTCTCATCCAATTCTTGCTTCTTTCTATGACCTTTCTCAATAAAATCTCTTCACATAACTCCAGCATGGACTCGTTCCATGACTCCAATTACCAATGTCATTAAATCGAATCTCTATAGTTCAGCATGCAAGGCTGTGCCACTACCCCACAGGAACACTAGGCTGTCTCAAACAACAAGATATTGGTGAATGTCGTAACTGGTGACTAGAAAGCATTTCTCTCTCTTCCTATGATTAGCTCTTATTTGTCATTCAGGCTCAGCCAAGTTACCACTCTTCCAGGCATTTCTCTGTATCTCTTCAGGGTTCACTAGACACCCATGGCCTGTGAATAGCTGGCTCTCTAGCATATCATTTTCCCTGTATTGCAAATGACTGTTTGTGTGTCTTGACTGTTTTTCTTTTCTTCTTATTTTTCTTGAGATGTATGCTATGTGGAGTCAGAGAGTGCATATTTTATTTGTGTGTCTGTAGAACCTAGGACAGTGAGTGGCACACGACAATCCTTTCATAAATATCTTTGTTATGGGCTGAATTGTGTTCCTCCAAAATTCATATTTTGAAGTCCCAACCCCTAATACCTCAAAATTTAACTGAATTTGGAGATAGAGCCTTTAAAGAAGTAATGAAGGTTAAATCCGGTCATGTGGATGTGCCCTAATAAATCTGACAAATGCTTCTATAAGAAGAGGAAATCTGGAAACGCAAAGACTCCAGTAATTCACAAATGCAAAGGAAAGACCATGTGAGGGAACAAAGAGAAGATAGCCATCTGTCAACCAAGGAAAGAGGCCTCAGAAGAAACCAAACCTGCCAACATTTGGACCTTGGACTTCTAACTTCAAGAACTGTGAAAAAAACAATTTATGTTAGTTAAGCTACCCTAGTCTGTGTTAGTTTGTTATGGCAATCCTAACAAACTAACATAGTGTTAAAAAATTAAAGAGCTGGCCGGGCGCGGTGGCTCAAGCCTGTAATCCCAGCACTTTGGGAGGCCGAGATGGGCGGATCACGAGGTCAGGAGATCGAGACCATCCTGGGTAACACAGTGAAACCCCGTCTCTACTAAATATACAAAAACTTAGCCGGGCGAGGTGGCAGGCGCCTGTAGTCCCAGCTACTCGGGAGGCTGAGGCAGGAGAATGGCGTGAACCCGGGAGGCAGAGCTTGCAGTGAGCTGAGATCCGGCCACTGCACTCCAGCCTGGGTGACAGAGCGAGACTGCGTCTCAAAAAAAAAAAAAAAAAAAAAAAAAAAATTAAAGAGCTATGCCTTACTGTATATTTCTAGCTATCTGAAAATCTACTAACCTAAAATCTACCAATTCATTTCAAATACCAAATTAACTCAAGATAATTTCTCTTTTCTGTGAAATCATTCAATCTACATAATTAAGTTAGCAGTTAATTTCAATGGATCTATTAAAAACCTCATTTATTATTTGAACTTATTCAATAAATTTATTCAAGAAATATTTATTGGCCGGTCGCGGGTGGCTTACTCCTGTAATCCCAGCACTCCTGTAATGGCCACGAGGTGGGCAGATCATGAGGTCAGGAGATCGAGACCATCCTGGGCAACACGGTGAAACCCTATCTCTGCTAAAACTACAAAAAATTAGTCGGGTGTGTTGGCAGTCACCTGTAGTCCCAGCTACTGGCGAGGCTGAAGCAGGAGACTGGCGTGAACCCAGGAGCCGGAGCTTGCAGTGAGCCGAGATCGCACCACTGCACTCCAGCCTGGGCGACAGAGCGAGACTTTGTCTCAAAAACAAGAAAAAATAAAATAAAAATAACTAAAAGAAAGAAAGAAATATTTATTGCAAAGCAATAATTTATTGCAAATCAGGACACGTTAATGAACAAAAGACTTCTCTAAAGCAGCATATATTCTAATGCGGAGTAACAAAATGTTTTACTGTTATCTGTTAGGTCCAATTTTTCTTCTTTTTCTAAGAATGTTATAACCTCTATTCAGTACCCCTAGACTTTTCTCTTATCTTCTAGTCTCAAAAATACTGAAAACATTTTCTTGAATCTGAATATTCTCTTTCTCTATTATTGTATTCTGTCTTACTCATTCTCTTCTTTCTCTCGTTTTCTTAATCTTTCTCACATTCTCCCCAAAAAGTATATATGTATAAAATTACATATAAACTATATAGTTTCTCTCAAATTTCACAGATATTTCAACTATTCCATTCTGGCTTCAGACATTTGAGATTTTTTGTATGTTAATGCTAAGAAAATGGAAATAAGCACTGTAATATGGATATAAAATTTCACCATAGTAGTCTGTTTTTCCTAATCATGTGATGCTTGCTCCTGAAATTTGACCCAATGAGGTTCCCTTTGAGTCAAATATTGATGACTACTGTTTCACAGATACTGCTTAGGTGTGCTTGGTAAAGTGAGTAAATGTGCTTACTTGAGTTTTTCTTATTGAATCAAAAATGAAAATGAAGTACTCACTACCTATCTCACAATTAATACATACTTAAATCACAAAATTAATTTACAAGATCAAGACTATACTTTCCCATTTTGTTGGAGAGTGTGGCAATCAAAAACATCTTTTTTACCTTGTTGGTTTTTATTTATTTCAAATAATTCTGTAATATAAGTATTACTAAGATTACACTTTGAAGTTTTGTTTCTAAGTGCATTTGACTTCCCTAAGTGTGTGTGTTTGTGCATGTGCCTGTTGTATGACCATAATTTTCTCTTAAATGCATAAAGACAACCAGTTACTCATTCTTTAATTTTATAATCTTCAGATTAAAATCTAATAGGAAGGATCACAATAAGAAACATTTTAAAGAAACTCTTAATGGTAATGTGACTAAGATTAAACTGTATTTGTTTCATAGACTACATTAATACAGATACTCTTAGGAAAGAAACTAGAATTTTAATTACTGTGTGAAGTTATTTGGAAGTTGCTTGACGTAAAGATTAGCAGATTTCATTTTTTTTTTCTTTTTTTGAGACAGAGTTTTATTCTTGTTGCCCAGGCTGAAGTTCAATGGCACGAGCTCGGCTCACTGCAACTTCCACCTCCTGGGTTCAAGCAATTCTACCGCCTCAGCCTCCCAAGTAGCTAAGATTACAGGCATGCACCACCATGCCCAGCTAATTTTGTATTTTTAGTAGAGACAGGGTTTCTCCATGTTGGTGAGGCTGGTCTCGAACTCCCGACCTCAGCTGATCTGCCCACCTTAGCCTCCCAAAGTGCCTGGATTACAGGTGTGAGCCACTGTGCCCAACCAGCATATTCCATTTTTAAAGGAAGGATGTATGTCAATTCTAAAGTTCACTTCAAATAATATTTCTTAAGGTTTGTGAACTTCCTTTTTAAAATGTTCTTATACTAAAAGCAATAACAATAAATTATTAAAAGGAGTGTTAGGAGTTTGCCAATAAAATGAAATTGAGGATATTTCACATGAGTTCCTAAATAAAGTTAAAAACAATTACATTAACATAATTATGTCATAATTCCCTAGGAACTGGTACATAAATTAACATAGGATCAGAAGCTCACGTAACAAAACAAAATTAAGAATAATAGAGCTGCCCCTCAAAAGCAACTTATGTTTAGTAAATGATAAAATTTGAGTACCAATTTTATTAATATTTAAACAATTTATTCTCGCTTACATAATCTCACTAAATAGTCAAAAGGGTACAAGATGAGAATAGCAAATCATTTTTTGAAGAACTGCTGAAATATGATTGTAGTCATATAATGTAGAACCTATGTGTAAAGAGGGAATGTAGGTTCTAAATTTACATATGTGAATAAAACAATTAAAATTTTCTATCAACATTGATACAAACATCACGAATGACAAAAAACAGAAGATAAAATGCTTTGTGATCTATTTTTTGTTGATTTTTAAACTGTGTTTCTTTCATCTAATACTGTAGTACATTCTATTGTCCTTCACTCAATAAATCAGCAAATGTTTATGTAGTTGTTTCAGGCACCATGATAGGCTCAAGGGAAGCAGCAATAAATAAAAGTCTCCTCATTTGTGGAGTTCACATTCTAGTAGAAGGGGAAGAAGAGTAAACAAGTACATATATTATGTGGTGGTTGATGTTAAGCATTATGGAGAAAAGTAAAGATCAAGAATAGTGGAAGAGGATTTTCATATTAAAAATATGATCTCTTGATCCAATGATTAAGATTATGTGTCCGTTTTTTTAAGATTAATTCCAAGATTATGTGGATACTTCCTGAGGTTCTTGAAGGCTGGGTAATTGAAAAGAGCTTCATGAACATACTGGCAAAAACTGGAGAATATAGCCAGCGTAATGAGACCTGCATGGTCAGGAAGGGATGCCTTGTGGCAGAAGTACAATACCAGCTGGACTGTGATATAAAGAAGTGTATATGATGAACAAACACTTGAGTCAACATGCTTGACATGCAAAGCACAAGTCTGAATGGAGGAGGACATATTGTGAAATGATTGCTTAGGACAGAGAAGTTTTTATTGAATCATGAGAAGCTTTGGATTATATAATATTAGATTCATAACATATAATCCATAAATTGCTTCTTTATAACATTACAAATTGTGTTTATCTTCCCTTGAAGAGCTAAAGGGGGAGCAACATTTAGAGACAAATCTTAATGTGCCCTGGGTTACGGCTTTTGTTTTAGGAGAGACAGTTTGGTCTGTAAAATAAATGTGGAAGGAGAGATCTAGTTTATATTTTGCATGTTGACATTGAAATTGCTCATTATAGCAGCTGTTTTTGTTAATGATTTAATATATGTAGTTACATTGGTACCAAAGCCAAAATGATATGCTATCATGAAGAAATAACATGTGGGGCTCAATATAAATAAAAATGCTTTTATTGTAAGAAAGCCTCAACTCAACTATGCTGGACATAGTCTGTGCTTTACTAGTTTACTCTAAATCCTTTTATCTATTAATTGGTACTAACGTATAGATTATTATGCTTTTATATGAAAAGATGTTATATGAGAAATAATGTGAATTACTTGAAGGAAAAGCAAGACACTAAATACAGAAAAATGTGAAGCTGATCATCACATAAAGTTGAACTTTCATGCCCTTTAAAAGGAGAACCGACCCCATTATTTAACAGCTTACGGATGTCCCAGTGAACAAAAATAGCATTGTGTCAAGTCTTCATTTGTAAATGACAAAATCTCACATTTTATTATTTGGCCCTGATACAGACTTAAATTGAAGTCATTTTAATCAAATAATTGTGGTTCTGGAAAACAGAACACAATTTGTAAAGTTAAAAAGAACTCTTTGAAATTTCCCACATTTAAAGCCTTTATTAATTTCAGGTCTAGACTAAACAGAGGGAACATATGAGTGACATAGTACTGCCTTCCACACTTGGAACATTTCTTTTATCATGTATTGAGAACAAAGTCACTATTTAAACCATACTGGAATGGTAGACTTTAAAACTTTCTTTCAAAATATATCATATTTACAAATCACAGTTTTTCAGTGTAGTTATATGTGGTGTACTGTTTTAATAAATCACGGTGATAAACCACAAATCCTTTATTACAGACAACTTACTGACATTATAAATGGAACCACTTGAGCATTTCCTTATCAATAGCAATATGTTCACTTACATCTCAAAAAAGTCAACAAATGTCACATTATACAAGTGAAGACAGCAAAAAAAAAAAAACAGTGAAAAAAAATCAAAGGAATAAACCAATTATATGGGAAAAATTAAAATTGCCCATATCTCTGTAATCAGCAGTACTAAGAAATAACCAGAACTTCTAGTTCAACAGTGGTAGAAATACAGAAATATAATTCTAAGTGACAGATATATGAAAATATTATCAGCAGCAGAAGTTTGGAACAATCATGTAAGTCTTTAATGGAGTGTTTAAATAGATACATATTTAAGTCTATATAAAGGTTCGAAAGGCCGGCCATCCGATTTACAAACAACTATTAAACCCACAAAATCATGATTGTTCTCCAAATCTCATGATTCTGAGTATGAATATTGGGGATGGGGTATGCAAAACCTCATAAAAGTTGGATATTATTCTAAGATTCAAATTCCTTAACTTGATAAATCTCGCTTTTCTTGCAACTTTGTGATACCTGGGTATCAAACCATGTCATTACAACTCTCTTAGGCCTTATAAGTGGCTCTTTTCTGAGTTCCAGCCAATTTCTGAAGTGAGTAACAGCTTGTAATTATCTAATTTAATCCATTCAGCTGCTCTCAACTTAGACAATAAACATCTTTAGCTCTTTAATTACAACCATGTGTAGAAATATCTGAACGCAAGAAAGTAATTATACTACTTCTCGAGGAAGGTATCAGTAATCCTGATTGTATAAGCATAATAGTTTGCCTGATTTACATTTACTTTTACTTAAAGTGTTCATAAGGATAGTCTGTCTGGTGATAGACTAGCACTTCTATGCCCATTTTAGAAAATTCTAGCATTTTAACATTAGGATGATCACACAATTTATTGATTAAACTATATATCTTTTGATGATGAGAGTGAACTCTATTAATAATTATATCAGGACATGAGGTACAGTCTATAGATAAGATCACCACATTTCATTTCTAGATATCAAAAATTATAAGACATGGAAAGAAATTAATAATTTAAGAAATAGATGTATGCTAATTCCTCATATTCTTCTCAGCAGAGAAAGGAAAAGCTGTATCCTCCATGTTTAGCAAATACAGTTTTCTGTATCACAAAAACAGAAACAACAAGAGCTTTCAGTATTTGAAAACTTAGAAAAGTTTTTAAAAGTTTTTTCACAGTTAGCTGTTTTTCATGGGTTGAGAAATCTTTTAAATCTAGAAGCAAGCTTTCATATTGGAATTAAACAAGTTTTTCTTCTTAGAAACAAGACAAATGCCTCTTTCCCCTCTAGTGACAAGAAAGAAAGGAGGACTGGGGAAGGGAGACTTGACTGAGTTTTTCTGCACCCTAGAGCCTCAGCATTAAAAAAAAATCATAAAACCATTCAGTGTAATAGTATTTTTGTGGGGGGAAAGGGCATGTGAAAGGGTAAGAAGTATAGCAATGATTTTATAATCACTGATCACAACTGAAAAATCCTGTGTGTTTTTGGCTTATCTTCCTCTTGAATCATTGCAATGGATAGTTAAAATATTTCACATTATACTGAAAACTCTTCTCCCATTATTCCCCATTCTTATTTCTCAGGAAAAATGACTTAGAAGAAAGAAAAAACCCTCAGTCTTTTACCCATTTGAGAAAATTATTTTAAGATAGCATTATATGAGGACTAGTAAAATATAATTAATATCACCATTGTTATTAGAATCTGGACACTTCTATGAGTCTCTTTGTACTCATCTAATGGTTATGAAATTTCTCCTTTTGTCATGATTTTTCTCATTGATGTTATGAGCAGAAAAATTAAAAATCTGAATTTTAATGGTTTAATAAAATAAAAAAAATTTAAAGATTTTAATGCTTTATTTTGCTTCTCTATGATCCCTCTGCTGATTCCATTCTTTGTCTACTTTCTTATTATTTCAGTCATTTTTAGCATGGATAAATAACTGGTAAGCGATACTGAAATGAGTTCTAGGATGATAAAATTGAAAACTATTTTAAATTTCTTCTTTGTTTTTTGGAAGACTTCTAATAAATAATAAAAGCCACAACATATCAATTCTTATACTCATTAGGATTGCTCCAATAAAAATATACAAAATTAAAATTAGTCCAAAAGACTCTGATGACAAGAATTAAAGGTAAAAGTTTGATGTCACCCTACTTGGAAAAGGAATATACTAATGATATGTTAGATATGACCAAATATTAAAGATGTAGGAATATGTATGGCAGAGGAATGAGCTATAAACCCTAGCTCTGCACTGATGACCATTAGAGAAAATATAACTGTAGTTTCTTCCAGTATTTCTTGACTTATTGAATGCTATGTCTTATTTGTATTTGTAACTGTTTTTTCATTTATCTACCAGGTCTGTAGGTTATTTGGTGGTTGTTGCATTTATCATTTTATTTACAAGATTCAGCATATGAATGTAGTAGCTCCATAGAAATGAGAAGAATAAACATCAACTCTATTCTCGAGTCTTATTCAGTAACTGAATAGACATACGATTGTCTCCCTTGGAGATAAGAATAAATGTTATAGTCAACTGTGAGAGGGAAAGAAAAGACAAGGTTAATATTTGAGACATTACTTCCAGTATTGGCCAACTAGAAGTCCAGAGCACTCATCACCCTTACAAAGACAGCCAAGACAATTTTAAAACCTACATTTTTTTAAAAAGTAACTGATATTGTGAATAGTGCTTTTGCTGCCGTTGCTTTTGGTGTTTTAGACATGAAATCTTTGCTCATGCCTATGTCCTGAATGGTACTACCTAGGTTTTCCTCTAGGATTTTTATGGTATTAGGTCTAACATTTAAGTCTCTAATCCATCTTGAATTAATTTTCGTATAAGGAGTAAGGAAAGGATCCAGTTTCAGCTTTCTACTTATGGCTAGCCAATTTTCCCAGCACCATTTATTAAATAGGGAATCCTTTCCCCATTTCTTGTTTCTCTCAAGTTTGTCAAAGATCAAATGGCTGTAGATGTGTGGTATTATTTCTGAGGACTCTGTTCTGTTCCATTGGTCTATATCTCTGTTTTGGTACCAGTACCATGCTGTTTTGGTTACTGTAGCCTTGTAGTATAGTTTGAAGTCAGGTAGCGTGATGCCTCCAGCATTGTTCTTTTGACTTAGGATTGTCTTGGAGATGCGGGCTCTTTTTTGGTTCCATATGAACTTTAAAGCAGTTTTTTCCAATTCTGTGAAGAAACTCATTGGTAGCTTGATGGGGATGGCATTGAATCTATAAATTACCTTGGGCAGTATGGCCATTTTCACGATATTGATTCTTCCTATCCATGAGCATGGTATGTTCTTCCATTTGTTTAACCCAAATGTCCATCAGTGACAGATTGGATTAAGAAAATGTGGCACATATACACCATGGAATACTATGCAGCCATAAAAAAGGATGAGTTTGTGTCCTTTGTAGGGACTTGGATGCAGCTGGAATCCATCATTCTTAGCAGACTATCACAAGAACAGAAGACCAAACACCGCATGTTCTCACTCATAGGTGGGAACAGAACAATGAGATCACTCGGACTCAGGAAGGGGAACATCACACACTGGGGCCTATCATGGGGAGGGGGAAGGGGGGAGGGATTGCATTGGGAGTTATACCTGATGTAGATGACGAGTTGATGGGTGCAGCACAGCAACATGGCACAAGTATACATATGTAACAAGCCTGCACGTTATGTACATGTACCCTACAACTTAAAGTATAATAATAATAAATAAATTTTTTTAAAAAAAAGAGACAAATGTTTATATTTGTTCTAGCTCATGAGTACACAGGCATTTGATGAATTACCCTGTACATTTTCTGTACTTGTATTTTCCCCTAAATTTCTAAAAACAATAAAGACAAAATTAAAAAAAAAAAAAAAAGTAACTGATATAAAGTGCTGGAGTTCATAAGAGGAGTAACAGACAACCTGGTGAGCCCAGAAACTCAGGATGGCCACGTAGAGAATGCAAGGAATCACTGGGCCTCCACCCCTCACCCCAAACCAGGATTAGCTAGGAACCAGAAGGTCCTTCTTCCCACAGTGAGGAGATAAGCAAAGGGTCCCAGCAGCCCCCATTGACACCTTGGACAAATACAGGTCTCTCCACTGGGGTCCCCTGCAGTCCTCACAGACACTAAGCCCAGCTGAGGTTGCTGCCTGGAGTCCACACAGCTGTGCTCCTCAGAGAAGGAGCCAACACTGGGTCCTGCCACCCCTGTGGCCAGAGCTGCTACTGCACTATGCCATTTTGGAAGTGGAAATACCACTGGGGTTGATTAACCATGGCTCCTCTTCATCCCTGAGTCTAAGCCCTGCTGAAGCACCCCAGCCCAGAGGCTCAACATCCCCAAGCTAAGCTGTTACACCATTCCCATGGGGCCAAACGTGGGTGGAGCTGTTTCTCCTACCCCTTCCCATTGCCTCCTTGGGCTAAAGCTGAAGCAGTTCTCTGCCTCCTGGGAAAACAGTACCTTGTCTGTCATAGCGGCCATGCCTCATGGCACCTAACTTGAAGCCCTGTCTTGCATCTCAGGAAACGCATCTTGGCCGCCCGGAGTGGTAACACACCCCTACACCTAAGCTGAAGCAGTGTCTTGCATCCCAAGGAAAAGGCACCTAGACTCCCCAGAATAGCCATGCCCCCCAGATCTGAGCTGAAGCAGCACATTGCCTGGGGAATTCGTACCCTAGTCTAGCTGAGCAGCTGCATATCCCAGGGCTGAGCTGATGAGGTACCCTCTGTCGAGCTACCCACAGTAACTGAGCTGACACCCCGCTCCGTGGCCAAACAAGTCTATTATCCTGTTTTCCTGGAACTGTACTAGCACCCTAGATTCTAAGCTGTTGAGACACACTTTCCTTGGAAGTAGGGTAATGGCTGTGCAGTTTTCTGCCCCCAAAGGCTCAAAGAACAGCTGTGTTCTGACGTCTGGGGTACTGCCTGCTGTAGCATCTGGCGTTACAGACTCTAGGACACTGCTGAGTCTAACCCATGCAGGGTCTAGAGTCATGACTACATGGACTGTCATTTCATGGGACCCAATTTGCCACTGAGCTCTATGAGCTCTGTTTCCTGAATTACAGTCATGTCTTATACCCTGTGCCCAAACCTGCAGAGCACCTCCTCTTCCCTGGATTTGGGCCAATGCTGTGCCCTGCCACCCAGGCGTAGAATCACAGCTACAACTCAGGGCCCTGGGTTCAAGCTTCTTGGAGCTGCTTCATTGCCTCAGAGTCACAGATCCTGACTCTGTGGGCAACCCACATGCAATCGTGAAACAGAGAGTGCATCTGCACCCCAAGGCCCAGGGACCACGTGGGTTTGTGCAACTCTGAATCTGAAACTCTGGCCCCACATTGCTCTGAGCACCTGCCCCTGGAACCAAGTGTTGCTGCAGCAGTTTGTAAGTGTTGTCAGACCTGACACCAACTTGGACCTCTCCATGAAGTCTCCCCATTGTGAGGAAAATGAGACTAGCAGGATTCCAAAAGCCTGTGACACTGAGGACATTAACAACCTACATAGGACACAGACAGGTAATTTTCCAGAAGCTGGAATGTGTGGAAAGTCACGTGACAGCATGATAGCTGGGTGGAGAGCCAGTTTCTGTCATGGCTTAAGGTTATTCAATTGGTCAGCTTGATATGGATATATTTTAACAAAACATGGACATTCAAATATAAAATTAGTCAGGAGGCTTTATAAGGAGCCTGTGCATGTGAAGGCCCTGAACTTAATGACTTCATGGTAATTCGGCCTGTGGTGATGGTTACATGAGACAAAGAACAGAGGAGGAATTTATTAGATTCCAGATATTTAAATCTGTTTGCCAGAATCTACAGAAAGAAAGAAAATCTATACCTGGGTTTCCTAGAAAGCAGACCCTGAGGCAAAAGTAATATGCCATTGCTTTACTAGGGAGTAAAGTACCAGGGAAGCAAAAGGATAGAAAAGGGAAGTGAACCAGAGGAGGAAGAAATATCAATAAAGTATCCATTGCTGAACTGACTACTGCTTAATATGAAGCATGATTGGTTGCTCACACTCAAGGGTCCAACCTAGTGCATCTCAGGGAGTCATTCTGAGAACTATGCAAATAAACTCCAGTGCAGTTCCAGATATCTATTGCAAACAAATCCCAATGCAGTTCCATATATCGCCTAAGACCAAATCTCCTAAGCAACGAAAGCAAAAGTGTTCCACTGGTCCCACTGGTTAAAAGTTTGCCCCGTATATTGGACTTCTAGGTAGTGCACAAATGATACCTCTGATAACCAAAGCTTTAGCATCAGTAGGAAGTCCTGGGCATGATGTAAGACATGTACCTTCTCAAGAATGGTTGTACCCATAGAAGTTGATGAGAATTCAAACAGAATTGATTAACATGATATGCACTTGACTTGGAACAAAAGGGCAAAAAGCCTGGAGACGGTTGAGATCTAGAGGATCTGAAATAGTGTATAAGAGAAGTCATACGCAGGGGATAAACTTACAGAAGAGATTAAGTATAATCAATAAAACATGGTACCTTAGAAATTCTAAGTTAATAATCTAGGGCAGAAATGAAAGAACAGATTCTAGACTACTATTTACATGTCAAATCAAAGAGGTAGGGTGTAAGTACAAAATCATAAAATCACAATTCATATAATTGAATAATTGCATTCATCTAGCTTAGGAGATATCTGGATAACATGTCCTGATGGGTAGCAGAGTGCCTGAAATATAATAGATACCCAGTAAATAGTTCTGAAAAAATAAAGGCAAACACAACAGAAATAATACGTAATTTACTTTTATATTTATTTTGAATTGTGACATGCATAGAAGTAATAAAACCTTCTATTTCTCTTTTCTACAACACACCAGGTTTATCCTGTAGGCTCAATATACTTTTGATTGATATAACATACTCATTCAAGGGCAGTGATGAAGAAATATGTCTATTCATTCACTAAACATCTGCTTCCTATTGGTAAAATTTTAAATTTTATTCTTCCAAATGTCTGCTTTAGAAAAATATCTTTGCTATGATAGAACATCTTCCAAAACCATAAAAATACTTTCAGCTGAGAAAATGAGAACTGTTTATGGCATTTTTCACTTGCAAATAAAAGAAACCATCAGCTAATATTATGACAATTGGTATTGTATTGTCACTGGAAATAAAATTCATGATTCAAGATATTTTCTTTAAATCTTGTATATTATCTGGTTCTCGGTTGGCATGCTCCTTTTCTCATATTTAGAAAGCAGTTGTACTAAAACATAAGTATATTAAAACATCAAAATAATAATGAAAATGGTGGTTAGTTCTTTGGTCTGCATGAGAAATTAAGAATATCACAAAAACAACAGAAGGGTGGTCTTATCTGTTGACTGGCATAAAGTTGTAACTGTTTTCAGGGACAGATGGTCCTCATTAAGCTTTATCTATTAGAAAATAAGCTTCATAATGATAGCTTCTATCACATGGCACCATTAGATAAGATGTTTGAAACATTACTGCAATTTAAAAAGGCTCTTAAATAGGTCACCTTTCCTTAACGACAAATACAGGAGTTTATATTTGTGTTATGTCCTTCAGAACAACCGTATTTTCTGTATTTGCTACTTGGACACATTCTTGAATGAGGCCAAAGCTGATCACTTATGCCCAACATAGGTCAACTATTTCACACAATGAAAATACTTATTTTTAATAGATGTTATTATTTAAATCACTTTTAGGTTAACATGAAAATTGAATGAAGAGAGATTCTCCCCTACATATGCATGACTCCTCACTTAGCAATATCTCACACCAGAGTGGTACATTTTTCAAAATGGCTGAACCTACAAAGACATATTGTTCTTACCCAGAATCCAGTTTCTTACCCAGAATCTATAGTTTACATTTCTCTATAGTTTATTGATGTTGTACATTCTATGTTAATGGGCAAATTTATAATCACACAGATCCGCCATTATGGTATCATACAGAGTAGTTTGAGTACTTTCACTGCCCTAAAAATCCTCAGTGCTCTGCCTATTCACTCCTCCCTCTCCTCAACCTCTGAAAACGATTCATCTTTTTACTGTCTCCATAGTTTTAACATTCCCAAATTGTTATATATTTGGAAACCTATAGAGTGTAATATTTTCAAATTGGCTTCTTTCACTTAATAATATACATTTAACTTTCCTCTATTTTTTTATGGTTTAATAGCCAGAATTTCAGTGCTAAATAATATTCTATTATCTAGATGTACCACAGTTTATTTATTTATTCACCTGCTTCAGAGCACCTTGGTTGCTTCCAAGTTTTAGCAATTATGAATAAAGCTGTTATAACCAATTATGTGCAGGATTTTGTGTAAACACGTTTTCAATTCCTTTGAGTAAATATCAGCTAGAGTGATTTCTGGATCATATAGTAAGAATATGTTTATCTTTGTAAAAATCTGCTAAGTTGTCTTCCAAAATAGCTATACCATGTTGCATTCCCACCATCAATGAATGAAAGTTCCTTTTGTTCTGCATCCTTGCCAGCATTTGTGTTGTCTGTGTACTGAATTTCGGACATTCGGTATAGAGTAAGTATCACGTTTTTTAATATTCATTTTTCTGCTGAGGGAATTTGTTACTATGAGACTTGCCTTACAAGAGTTCCTGAAAGGAGTATTACATATGGAAAGGATGGAACATTACCAGTCAAACACACTCAAGTACACAGACCAGTGACCCTATAAAGTAGCCACACCAAAAAAAATCTGCATAATAACCAGCTCATATCATGATGGCAGGACAAATTCACACTTATCAATATTAACTTTGAATGTAAATGGGTAAATGCCTCCAATTAAAAGGCATGGAGTGGCAAGCTGAATAAAGAAGCAACATCCAATTGTATGGTGTCTTCAAGACACCCATGTCACATGCAATGACACCCATAGGCTCAAAATAAAGGGATAGACAAAAATCTACAAGCAAATAGAGAACATAAAAAGGCAGGGTTGCAATCCTAATTTTAGACAAAACAGACTAAACCAATAAATAAAAAGAGACAAAGGTAATTACATAATGATAGAGGGTTCAATTCAACAAGAAGAACTAACTATCTTGAATATATATGAACCCAACACAGGAGCACCTATAATCATAAATCAAGATCTTAGAGACCTAAAAAGAGACTTAGATTCCCAAACAATAATAGGGGGAGACTTCGGCACTCCCTCTGATAGTATTAGACAGATGATCAAGACAGAAAATTTACAAAGATATTCAAGACCTGAACTCAGCGCTGGAGCATATGAACGTAATAGACTTCTATAGAACTTGCCTTTCAAAAACAATAGAATATACATTATTCTCATTGTTACATGGTACATACTGTAAAATCAACCACATTATTTCAACCACATCACCAAACATAAAACAATGTGCATCAAATAAAAGAAAAAACTGAAATCATACCAACCACACTTGACTACAGTGGAATAAAAATAAAATTTAATACAAGGAAATTTCTCAAAATCATACAAATCACATGAAGATTAAACAACCTGCTCTTGAATAACTATTGGGTAAATCATGAAATTAAGGCAGAAATCAAGAAGTTCCTTAAGTCGAAAAAAGAGAGAAGATTCAAATAAATACAATTAGAAGTGAAAAAGGGAATATTACCACTGACCCTACAGAAATACAAATAACCCCCAGAGACAACAATGAACACCTCTATACACAGAAAAGCCAGAAGAAATGAATAAATTCCTGGACCCATGCATTCTACCAAGACTGAACCAGGAAGAAATGTAATCCCTGAACAGATCAATAATGAGCTCCAAAATTGAATCCATAATAAATAGCGTACCAACCAAAAAATGAGCAGGACAAGACAGATTCTTAGCTGAATTTTACCAGATGTACAAAAAAAAAAGACCTGGTACCATTTCTACTTAAACTATTTCAAAAAGTTGAGGAGGAGGGACTCCTCCCAATCTATTCTATGAGGCCAGTAACATCCTGATACCAAACCTGCCAGAGATAACAACAACTACTTCCGGCCAATATTCTTGATGAACATAGATGCAAAAAATTCTGAACAAAATACTAGAAAACTAAATCTAGTAGCACATCGAAGAGTTAATCCACCACAATCAAGTAGGCTTCATCCCTACTTCAAACTTATACTACAAATTATACCAACTTCAAACTATACCACAGGGCTACAGTAACCAAAACAGCATGATATTTCTACTAAAACAAACATGAACACCAGTGGAGCAGAATAAAGAGCCCAGGAATAATGCTGCACACCTAGAACCATTTTATCTTTCACAAAGCTGACAAAAAACAAGCAATGGGAAAAGGACTTCCCATTCAATAAGTGGTGCTGGGATAACCTGCTAGCCATTTATTGAAGATTAAAACTAGACCCCTTCGTTACACCATAATCAAAAATCAACTCAAGATGAATTAAAGACTTAAATGAAAAGCCTAAAACTATAAAAATTCTGGAAGATAACCTATGAAATGTCATTCTGGACATAGGAATGTACAAAGATTTCATGATAAAGATGCCAAAAGCAATTGCAACAAAAGCAAATATTGACAAATGGGATTTTGTTCACAGTAAAAGAAACTATCAAGAGAGTAAATAGACATCTACAGAATGAGAGAAAATATTTACAAACTATAGTTCTGACAAAGGTCTAATTAATATTCAGAATCTCTAAAGAACTTAAACAAATTTACGAGCCAAAAAAAAAAAAAACCATTAAAAAATGTGCAAAGGACATGAACAGACACTTCTCAAAAGAAGACCTACATGCAGCCAACAAGCCTATGAAAAAATGCTCAATGACACTAATCATTAGAGAAATGCAAATCAGAACCATGATGAGATATCATCTCACACCAGTCCAAATGGCTATTACTAAAAAAATTAAAAAATAAATACCAGATGCTGGCAAGGATGCAGAGAAAAGGAAACACTTATACACTGCTGATGGGAGTGTAAATTAGTTCAGCTAGTGTGGAAAGCAGTGTGGCAATTCCTCAAAGAACTTAAAACAGAATTACCATTCAACACAACAATACCATTATTAGGTATATACTTAAGGGAATATAAGTATCTTTCTAACATAAAGACACACACATATGTTCATTTCAGCACTATTCACAATAGCAAGGACAAGGAATTAACCTAAATGCCCATAAATGGTACACTGGATAAATAAAACGTGGTAAATACACACTATGGAATAGTATGAAGCCACAAAAAAGAACAAGATCATGTCCTTTGCAGCAATGTAGATGGAGCTAGAGACCATTATCCTTAGCAAACTAATGCAGGAACAGAAAACCAAATACTGCATCTTCCCATGTATAAGTGGGAGCAAAATAACGAGAACACATGGACACAAGGAGGGGAACAACAGACACAAGGGCCTACTTGAGGGTCAAGGGTGGGAGAAAGGAGAGGAACAGAACAAATACCTATCAGGTACTATTCCTAGTACCTGGGTGATGAAACAATCTGTACATCAAACTTCCATGACCTGAATTTACCTATATAACAAACCTGTACATGTATGTAACCCTGAACCTAAAATAAAAATTAAAATAAAAAATAAAGTCAAGGTGTGCATTTTTCATATGCTGCAAATTTCGCTTTTATATAATTTCCATTTTACAAGTTTTATATGTTCATTGTAGAAAAAATAAAATATAAACAAAAAGAAAATTAAAATCAGCTGGCTCCATACCTGTATTGTCACTGTAATAGTATATTACAAATTTTTTAATCAAAAAGCTACTATTAAGAAGGGGAAACAGCAAGGCATACAGTTGTAACACATAATTGTATTATATATTTCCATAATAAGACTACAATTCTGAGCATAGAAATAACTCATACTAATTAATAAGAAATATTTAAACAATCCAATAGACAGTTGGGCAAGAAACTTGAATTGGTATTTCACAAAGAAACTATCGAAATTGCCAATAAATATGAAAATGATTTCAGAATAATTGGTCACCAGGGAAATTAAATTAAAACCACAATGAAATACTCAATACATTCTTCAAAATGGCTTAAATTAAAACTGATACTGCAAAGTATTGACAAAAATATGCAACTACTAGAACCCTCACACGCTATTGATGGATCTATATATTAGCATGACTCTTTTAGGAACTTCTTTGTTTTCATCTAGTAAACTTGATTATATTCATAACCTATGACTCAGCATTCTACCCCTGGGGTAGGTACCCAGTAGAAATGCATACATGTGTGTACTTCAGATAAAAGAATGCTTGTAGCATAATCATTCTTCGGAGCCAAAAAGTAGAAACAATAAAAAATTCTCAGTGGTATACATTCTTTGACAGCTTCTTAGGGCAACCTTTCTCAAATTTCAGTGTGCATCAGAATAACCTGATAGTTATTAAAACACATATTACTGAACCCTAACTCCCAGACTGCATCGAGGCTCAAATTCTCCTTCTACCAAGCCTTTCTTTTCTCCTCCCTTTTATTCCCTTCAAGAGGGAATAAAGTCACATGGTTTATATGGTGTTGGTTTTTGGTTTCAGTCTGTTTCTGGGGAAGTCCAACTTGAAAAGCAAGTTTGTTACTTTTTTGTAGTTGTTTTATTCTAAACACATTTATTTTTACTTCTAAATTTGAGGTTGTTTGCTGTGTTTCTCTTTTGATGTAATTTTCTAATTTCACTATTATTACAAAATAATGTGTCCTACACGCTTTCACTTTCTACCAGATTTTCTATCAGATTTTCGACCTACTACATGGAAATGGAAAGATTGATAGGATAATTAGGAAATGTTTATACTCTCTATATAATGTGTAGCATCTAAAATAGATCCACTAAAGGAACCTTATGTAACATATTATAGTTATTTTTACTTTGTCTACTTGTTAAATAAAACTCTGCAAAAATGTGTCTAATGTCTTTAACCATTATGAATACTTGTTTCTTCTCAATCATACAGCAGTATATTTTGCATATTTAATATAATATTGTTTGTTGCATAATTTTTTATTTATTATGTATAATTTTACTGTAGATTTTGTCTTTGACTTATAAGAAATAGGTTTTTGTTTTTCCTTTTATTTTGGGGTATGTTAGTAGTGGGTATGTTTTAGTGCAGGTGTTTTAGTTTTGTTATTTATAGCTTCCTCCTTTCTAGGATTTTGCTACCTCAGTTTCTAGCTTGGCATCTGTAACCATCATCATCTGACACTTCAGTTTAATAAACCCATAACTGACTACTTGCCTTCTAGCACTCAGCATCCTACAGGCGGTAAAATACTCTGAGTATTAGAGCCACACACATGTGGATCTCACCCAGTGAAGTTCCCTTTTTAAAAAGTCAGGCCTTCAGTTTATGCCTGCTTTGGGTTGTTCTTCACTGCCTTTGGACAGGTTACTGTTTGGGGGTTTTCTTTTTATTGAGAGTAGGGGAACTAGGTCCAAAGTTTATCTGAGGTGTCTTATCTCCTTGCGAGTGCTACAACAGAAACTCCCTTGTATTAGTATATTTTTAAATAACTGAAGATCTTTATTTTGGTCTAAATGTACTTACATTTTCAAAGATATATATGTAGACTTCCCTACATAAGTGCCAAAATAGCGACACTTAAACCATAATCTCTCCACAGTTTTTACTAAAATGTGTCATTTAATTTTTCAAGCAGCCCACAGGTTCCCTTTCCATAGGATTCAGATGTCAGAACAGAGGTTTTTGGAAGAACAATCAGGTAATATGGCAAAAGCAAATAGCCCTCCTACTCAAACATCAAGTGTGTGTTAGCTGGATAAATCTATCTTTATCACTCTTTGTGGGATTAAAGTCAATTACTCATTAATACAAACTTAAAGAATGTAAGTATGCCATACGACAATCCCATTAACTTATTTTTGTAGTTCATGACTATATTTTTTGATTATCCAAATACAGGAGTAACAGAATTTTTTTAAAGTCTATGTGCATGAGTTTCTCATTTTAAAATTTTAATCATAAAATTTTAATTGTGAAGTTTTAAAATATGGAAAATAAAAATGATGATAGATGGACAGTTATAAACTCATCAACTTGATTTCATATTATGGACATAATTTTAAATAATAAGATGTTAAAGGTATAGTTGAAGATTTTCATTCCTTTCCAGACTGTCCTCTTATTCTTAGTGCTGAAATTGATTTGCTTTACCTAAATGAAATATTTATATTTTTACTATATGCATATAACCAGCATAATAAAGTTACTTTAATCTTTTGTTATCTCAATCTTTTCTTTTCTCTTATTATTTTGTCACTGCTTTAACAAATATTTCCATAGCACTCAATCACAAACTTAGATATCTAGTTTCAAATATTTCAAATTATTTATTTTTACAACTTTATCAAAGTGAGAAAGCTTCCATCTATTCCTGGTTTTATGAGAAGTGTTTTGTCAGGAATATATGCTGTATTTTATTAATCTTGTATGCATATATTGAGATATTCACATTTTAATTATTTAATCTGTTAATGGGATAAATCTAATTTATAGACTTATTACCATTAAAACATTATTAAACATATGATAATTTATAAGTATGTGTTCATTTATATCTTAATAGTTAATTTATAATTCAAGCTTCTATAATTGTAATTTCTTTACAAATTATTCAACTCCAGTTTCAAAGCATCAGTGGCCTGATAAAATGTTTTTGGAGAAGTCTGCATATTTCGATATTACCAGGAATCATTTAGAGATTTAAATTTCCTATCCTAGAAAATTTGAAATTGTTAAGCATTAGCTTTAAAATGATCTGAACCTGTTGCATTTTTGTAGGCAGATTTGTTATTAGTGATTCAATGTCTTTATTATGATAGGTCTTTCTTTTTAAATATTTTGCTATTTAAAGTTTCTAGAAAATCTTGCATTTTGTCTAGGTTTTCAATAGATTGAACTAAAAATTTATATCATATTTAAAATTTTTCAAATGTGCACCCTATTACCCATTTGTTTGTCACATTATGTATTGATGCTTTGTTCTTTTCCTTTCTTTAATAATCAATCATGCCAGATGGGCTCTATTTCATAAGCTTTTTCAAAGAAATAAGTGTGGTTTATTGTTGCAAACCTACTCTTTTATTATGGTTTCTTGAACTTACTCGCCTAGTTGCATCTCCTCTTTCCATTTTCCTTGAGTTTCTAGATAATTAGTAAACAAACAAACAAACAGCAAGCAAACAAACTGTACCAAATCTCAGTGGCCTAACACCATACAAGTTTGTTTCCTGCATACCTCACAGTGTGATGCGTGTTGGTAGGGCTCTACACTGAGCAGCCATTCAGGCATCCTGGCTCTTTTCTTTTAGTGACACTGTCATCTTCCAGGTTTTCAGGGCACTCTGAGGCCTGTTAACATTGAGGCGGGGGAAGGAGAACACCAGAAAACTCAATGCCTGTTCCCACCTACCTTGTCCTAGCCATGAATGATAAGTCTGTTTGTGTAGTTACCAGTATCACTTTTCTGTCTTCTCACACATAGATCATATTTATCTTTCTCCAAGGGAAAAAAAATCTAAAATTTCATCCAGTCACTAAATCCAGCTTAATATTTGTAGTCTCTGGGTGAAAGGCAGTCTTTTCCATCAGATTTATAGTGACTTCTCATTTTCTCATGATCTATGATCTAAACAAGAAGTTACATATCACCTGTTTAATGGTGTGCTAGGGACAAGATAACAGTAACAGACACTTCCACTTGGTAGAGGAAAGACTGGAGACACACACACTCACAGCAATGCTGAAACCCTGCTGGGAGGATGAAATAAAAACCAACGGCCATATAAACGTGAGAGAACACTGATTCTGCTTTCTAGGAAAAGCATCCTTGTGTAGGCTTTGGTCATTTATGCGGCCTTTAATTCCAAAATCTTGGAGGATTTTCTTTATCCATATCCTCAATGTAATATCTGAAGTAGGTGTTGTGGAACATGAATTCTTCTGGCTACATGGTCTTTGCAGTTCTTCATGCAAGTTTGGGAGTTCATTATTTGAGTTTAGGCTTGAACCATAAAGGCTTTTCATTCCAGATCAATGGCTTATTTACCAATACAAATTTCTCTAACATAATAGCTTCTGAATTATTCATTTCTAAACATTTTTTGTGCTGGTATTGTGAAAAATATTTTTTGAATTTTTTTTTTCTAAACTTTAAGTGGTAAGGACCATGTACAAAGGTCTGCTGTGTACAGAGGGTTACAATAAGGACCACATAAGCCGTTTTTCCCACTTCATAGGCAGTGTGCCTCAGAATGAAGCCATCACAGATGAAGACAAAGATAAATCTTCTGATTCTGGAGATCGGAAAGACAAACAGCTCTGATGAAATTATTTTATCCACTGGACCAAGTTTTGTCTGAAGCGATATAAACCATGTGACTTTATAGTTTTATAGAATAATTTCTTGATTGTTTATTCTTTCAAGTGAATTTCTGGTACTTACAAAATAAAACAAAACCAAAAACAAGAAAAGGAAAAAGCTCTTAACAATGGAATAAGAACATTATAGTTTATATAGTCTCCATTTTAAATAGAAACACAGTAAAAATATTGATTAAGCTGGTTTTGATAGAAAATAACAAAAACAAAATATATTGACTGATGCGACATTTATTCTTCCTTTTTCAGCTTTCTTGTTTAAATTGAAAATAATGATCAGCAGTTTATATAAAATAAAAGTTGGCCAAAGATAAGTGAGGTATAGAGCAACATTGTACTGGAATAGAGCAGCAAAATGGTCAAAAAATTAAGAAATACTGTGGAACATTGTATGATTTATCATTAGACAAAATAATAAACTAAATCAAGCTATGAACATATTTTGCCATGAGGAATTTGTTTACATTTGCTTACTTAATGGTTTCTTGATATATTATGGAAAAAAATTATAGAATAAGATTTAGAGTATATAGAATATAGTTTTATAACAATTTTGCAATGAAAATAGCAAACTAAAGAATTAGGGTTCTCTATTACAGGTGAAATTTTTAAAAAAATGTATGGTAAGTGTGGCATGTGTACAAAAAAAAATACATTTTAGCTTTTATAGGATTTACCCATGTTTTAAAACACCCACATAACATAAAATTTGAGAAATTTCAGTGGCTATGTTTTGCTCTTCTAAATGAACATTACCAATTATCATTAGACAAATTATATCAATAAGCTTTTATAAGAAAAGGAAATAATTTATCCTAAGAATCACTTCTCTCCAAAATAAAATGGCACAAAATTTAGAGATATTTGAATATGATGAGAACATATGCCAAATAATTAAATCATTAAGAAATAATCAGGTAATCATATTTTTTTTCTGTTAAAAAAACTGACATATTTTATTGAAATAGAAAAATAGATTATCCTTTAAACAAAATGTGAAATTGACAATGGTTATTTGTAAGGCTGACTTTTAGTCTATGAACAGAAAAAACAAGGTTTAGGTTAAAAACAATGAAGATTAACAGAAAATAAGTTTAATATCAAATAAAATTCAAATACTTTTGGCAAGAGAAATTGTATTTGCCTGTATTCTGAAACGTACAAGTGTTTTGGCCTTTCTTATCTTTCTTATCTTTCATTGTCAAGTACCAAGGGCGGTTCCCATTATGCATTTGTGATATCTAGTTAAAGATAATGTCAAACAGCCAAAGGGAGTGGGAGAATCTTTACACTTAGGCTAACATTTGGAAATGCTACCAACTGTTCTCATTTTATAATAAAGGGAAAAAATAGCTCAAAGGCAAACTGTAAATACAGTAATTTCAAAAATATTCACAATAAAATCGTTTGATGTGTTTGCACTTTTTCGTACTGGCTTGCAGTGTAGCCAAAATTTGGCAACTCCCTAAGGGAAATTTTGAACGACACTATTATTTTTGTCTTATTAAAACATATTACAATGCTTTACCATAGAAGTTATGTAGGATGTTTAAAATATAGCCATCGTTTTAGTATGTTTTGTGGTATTATAACAGAATACCACACACTAGTTAATTTATAAAGAAAACAAAAAATCTTACATTTTTGGAGCAAGAGATGTGAGAGTAAGAGAGCAGGATGGGGCTGAACTTACTTTTATAACAAACCCACTCTCGCAATAACTAACCCATTGTCATAATAAGGATGTTAAATCATCCTTAAATAGTCTCTCAAACATTACACCTTTCAGCACTTTTGCATTGGAATTAAGTTTCCAGCAAATGAGATTTGGGGGATGCATTCAAACATTAGCACCCACAAACTCAGTTTTGTGAAATATTAAATAGAAGAAGCACTAACCAAAACAGAGAGAATTTAAATTTCTGTTCCTTTTAAATTTAGCCTGCTAAGAGATTTTAATGTTATTTATTGAATATTTATACACATAATTATGTGCATGCAATTATGTATTTGTATATGCATACATGATATACACATCTATATATCTAGATGTGAAAGAGAGTGAGAGAGACATGCAGAGACAGAAACAGAGACACACACACAGAGAGAGAGAGAGAGAGAGAGAGACAGGAGAGACTCCTAACACAAGACCACAAAATGCAAGTACATTTTATAGTTAAGGAAAATGTCCTTGTTAATTAAAATTCAAAACTGTAATAATCCGGCTAACATCAGATCACTAGAAGATATCAACATAGTATACCTACATTTCAACCAGTTTTTCTCCATATATTAAAATATTTTTAATAAATTTGAATTCATGATAGGTGTTTAGCACGCTATGAATATTGCATTCCAGTCCTTTGATGTTCAGAGGGAAAAAAAAGCAAAATTACCTTACTAAGGATTAAAAATATTTGAATGTATAAGTCATGATGAATATTTGACCCATCACCATAATATTATAGGTAGGTCATTACACATAAATAAAAGAACAGTTAAAAAGAAGCCAAGAAAGCAGATGCTAAGCTTCATTCAATACAAACTCCACTTTGCCATTATTTTCCAAAGCAATCTAAATGTCAAATTTTGACACCAAAATTGGTACCAAGTAAATCGCATAGCACTAAACTGCAAAGTGGCATGCAAAATTTAGAACAGTAGGTTGTATATAATTAGGAGAGAGTTTGTGCTTCTAAATATAAAAGTCCTACTTTCAGCATGAGGAAACAAAACCGTTTGGAAGACAGCAGTCTGGCTGCATTCTTTAAAGACTCTTAAGAAAAAACATAAGGGCAAGAGATAAAACATGAATGCTCAGTTAGGAGAAACAGGCTTTTCACAGGCAAATGTGAGAGCTCATTAGTAGAATTAATCAGAGAATGCTGTTAGATTTTGTTCCTTTTTATTTATAAATATTTTGTCTACCTTTCTCCCAAAAGAATTTATAGGTTTAAAGTAGAGTCATGTAAAATATAAAAGACTTGAATTTCTAAATTTTTTGAACATTCTACTTATTCATTCATTCATATATTTGTTCAAGTAATAATTCTGAGCATTTATAGTTAACTAGTAGCTTAAGTTCTTAGAATACAGAAATAGAGAAGGAAAACTCTCTGTTCTCTTAAATACTAGTGAGGGAGGCAGATGATAAACAAATAAAAATATAAATGCATACTAAAATGTCAATGCTGTGATAAAAAGTAAAGCAGAAAAACATGATTATTGTGAGGATAATTCACAAAGGGTAATACTCAAGCCTGTTCTGAGGTGGTGTCATTTGAGCAGAAGCCTGAATTAAATAAGGGCATGAGCCATGCAAAGATGCGAGAGAAAATAATGCATGAAGATAGAACGGTGAATTCAAAGACCCTGAAGAAGAAATGCACTGAGTTGTGTTGCTAGGAAGCAAATAGTGGAGAGATGAGGTTATACCCATTTAAAGGCTGTTAACAATTTTTTGCAAGAGATGAAGAAGAATTGGGTTAGCATCGCAGCAGTGGAAATGATAATAATTAGTTAGATTTAGAGTATAGTTTGAAACCTGAGGCAACAGTAAAGGCAGATCAGTTCCATGTGGCCTGAGAGGGAAAGAGCTAAGTCAAGGATGCTGTCAGTATAATGGTTTGACCTACAAGGTAAATAGTGGGGCCATTATTGATACTGGGAAGATAAGTGCGGGGCAGAACAAAATATATTGGATATTCTCAGTTTGAGATGCCTACTAGATAATTAATTAGTGGTATAAAGAAAGCAGTTGGATATGGGAGTCAGGAACTTGGAGGAGTAGAGTATGTTGAAGGGTGGTGGTGCAGGCTTGGGCTATATATTTGGAAGTCATTACCATACAGTGCCTATTTAAAACTAGGGGTATACTGAATATTGCAAATCAAGAGAGTACAGATGGAAAGGAAGAAGACACAGAATAGGAGTGTCCATCTGAGAGTGTGAAGTGGAATCAGACAATGTTACTGAGATAGTGCATCCCATGAGATCGATCAGAGGGACTCTAGAAGCAGGTGATGCAGTGAGTGGAATAAAAGGAACAATGAATGAGAGTAGAGTAGCAAGCATCTGTCTATTTTAACAGTATTCACTTTCTCTGTCACAATTTTGCAACTGGTAAAGAATATTTCTTGACACTTAGCAGAACAGGTTATGTTGCCTAGCTCAAGGGCCAGATTCCATCATAGTATAATTTGAGAGTTGTTAATAGGAGCCACGAGCAGAATTATTCCTTCTGTGACCATTCTCCAGGGAATAAAATCTCCACACCTAGGACTTCTTTGGTGAATAATAATTGCAGGAAAGCATTTTTGTTATTTGGGAAGGGTCACATAAAGCAGCACACAATTTAGTAAAGACTAGTAAAAGAAGCCACATATTATCTGCTGTGACTTTGGGGGACATGGGAAGTATGTACTTGTGAATGGAAGACAGGAGGTGAATCAGTTAGTGCCAGAAACGCAATATAGTGTTGACCTTGAGCATCCTGGTAGAGAATATATGACTGGGAAGGAATAACAAAAACAGATTGGCAAGAAAATATTCTGAAGATTTGTAGTATTTAGGATTCTCCACCAGGCTCTCCTCTTCTCCTACCAGACATTTTCCCCCTGCATTCACATCTATTTCTGCTGCATCAAATGTCACCTGTGTGCTCATTATGTGTACCTGTATATTCCAAGCCCAGATATTTTTCATGAACTTGAATAATTATGTGTTTACTAACTGTCTAGAGAGAGATCTCACCCTCAACATGTCAAAAGTAGAACTCAGTATTCCTCTGCCTCTTCCCTGCTCTTTTCCATTATCTTTGGAAGGGGCCCAACTTCAATCTCCAGTTTTCAAAACTTAAAACCAGGCGTCATCCTTCACTTTTGGTTTTCTATTTCTCTACACTCTCACAATCACAACTTTGGTTTGCTGTACTTCCTATGCATATTCTGTCCAAGTATCTCTGTCTTACTTTCTATTATTCCCCCTTCTCTTACCTAATAGCACCATCCCATTTTGTCTCCCTGCTCTAGACATGATCCACCTTCTCTCAGTGTTAAATCTAGGTTCTTAAATTTAATTATACAACCCTACATGACCTGACCTTTATTGACTACTCTACACTTACATTTGCACTGCCACCTATACATATATACAAAAAACCTTGGAAGACTATGTTTATTGTGCTCAGAGATCATGCAGAAGCCAAGAAAAATAAATTTACTAACAACACTAAAGTGTAAAATATATGCTTATAATATGCAAAATGAAAATTTAAAATGTCTGTTTTAGAAATTATTATATCATTACTTTACTATAAACAACTTATTTAGATACATAAATGGTGTATATTCTAAAAACTAAAGTATAGGAGCTATGATATTTTATCTAAATTTACTCCCATGTAATAAGATTAGAATCTTTATGACAAACTGGGATCATATACTTTTATTAAAAGTTGTTGAAAACAAAATATATTATCAAAAGATCAAATTAATTGATTATAAGAAAAAGTAAGTTGCCTTAAACTGTATCCTGATAACTTTATTTTTGGAAATCTGTCTAATCCTTCTAAACCTAGCTGAAAAACTATCTCTTTAACCATGTCTGCTTTGAAATCCAGTAAGATATAATCACTTCATTTTCTTACTGTATTTTACTTCTAACTCAATTATAAGACCTACCTTATTCAGCCTCATATTAAAATAATTTTGTTGACAATATATCACAACAGATGATGTTGTCCTGGAAGACAGCTACTAGGGATTAAAAATATTTGTTTTCACTGAAATACAACAATCTCCTGTTTAATGAAGACTAAATTATTATAGTAGTGTCACAAGTTAATCTCTATATTTTAATTAAATCTCTAGTGTAGTGTCATAAGATAATCTCTATAGTTTTAGTTAAAAAGTATATATCAACAAATGAAAATTTATCTCAATATACACCACAAGGCTTACCTCTATGCTTATTCAGATCATAGCTTCACTTGAAGGAATTAATGACTATAACAAAAGTGCTCAGCATCACCTATTGTATTCTTATTCTTTACATAGATTAAAGTTTCTAAGTATTTGTGGTCATTTTAAGTGGATGTATATGTACACACATATGTAAAACATATATATCCAATATATATGTACTGTATCTATATATATGGTCTTTGATACACATACATATATGCACACATATGTAAATCAGAATCTATCTCAAAGGGATTTAAAATTGTGGCTAGTGCCCATTTAATAAATTAGTTAAGAAGTTAAAGATAAATGTACTGAGAGTAAGACACAAAAGATATTTTGAATACCGTATTTTGTTAGAACAACTTTTAAGTTCTTAACTTTGGTAGAGCAACTTTTTCTGAGTTTACTCAGAATAGTCTGGTCTCATGGTGACAAAACATTTAGTTTATACCTTTCATCCCATATCTTATTTTGAGAACAAATTAAGGGTGTCAGCCATCCTGGCTTTCTTTGCACTTAGGCACTCAATTATTTCAATCAAGTTGAACTGGATACTGAAGAAGGTTGAAAATGCTTTTTCCAAGCATATCTTTATATTCTTTTTGCCTGTGTGGCATAATTTAGTCAGAATGTTGCCTAGAGAGAACATGAAAGCTAGATTATCTGTTCAAGTTCTATTCTTCTCTTTTTACAATATGAATTTCAGGAAAGAGTGAAAAAGTTCATAGTGCACAGGCTCTGGGTCCTCTGTGGAAATCTGTCCTGCTGAACCCAGGCATACCTAATTTGTTGCATCTGTCATTGTACCCATGAAAGGGTTTAATGTAATGTAAAGAATCATTAAATGTAAATAATTATTAAAATATCATTAGATACCAAAAGTCAATAAGTTTAGAAAGAAATGGAAAATACTGTTACCTACATGGATGCTCTGAAAGTTCCTTTCAATGATTTTGATGTACAAAATGATGACAAAGTTTGAGTCTTCCTAATGGTCACATGGGAATTTGGGCAATTTCTTTGAATGCTCTTAAATGCTCTCTACATATGGGGACTGAGCATAAGTAGAACAATTTGCTTAAAGCAAGAGTTCTTTACCTCGATACTATGAGCATTTTGGGTCAAATAATTTGTTGTGGGAGCTGCACTGTTGGATATTTAACAGCACCCTTGACCTCTACCCACTAGATGTCAGTAGCACTCACTTCCCAGCTGTGACAACCAAAACAGCCAGACATTATCAAATGACCCCTTGAAGATGAAACCATCTCCATTTGAAAATTACTAATTTAAATAAAATCGGGGGTGTTTTACATAATTGTCTCCGAGCAACTTAACTACTTAACTACTATCTATCAAGACAGATACTACTTATATTGACTTTCAAAATATGAATCTAAGAGAAATCCCTAGATATTGAAGAGGAATATTTGGATTAAAATATCTAAAGAGACTGTATCATTTCAATAACACAGTTAATTTTAATATGTGAAAAGTATGAAAAAGTGAACAATTCTCTATGTGTTATATTCATTTATATCTGTTTCTATCTTTAAAATCTGCTTGGCACTGCCTCCATTATGGTTAAATCAGCTGGTCAATTTCTACATTTACAGACTCTGTATTATTATACTCTGAATATTATTTTTTGTAGCTTATTTATCTGAATATAGCTAGCCCTCATAGGTTTATTGGAAAGACATATGTGTATATATATATGAATATATACCTATATAATACACATACACATATATATTTGTAATTATATGTGTTTTTTATATATATATATATACACACACACATATCATATCATTCTGTTGCTCCTGACAGTGAATTTGAGCCCAAAAACACAATTGTTAGAAAATCATGATGATTTAGCAGTTAAAAATGTGTAAACTTGCAAACATAAATGCAAAGCTCTAGGGGCAGTATAAAGATCATCTTATTACAACTAAGGGATTTAAAAGCAGTGTGAACAAACATCATATATTCTAAAATGATCATGCTCAAACTTGCCCGTGGTAATCATGATAATGCTCACCTCAGCCATTTTATCTTTCTACACTGACTGAGTGCAGCGTTGGTCTAAGGAGCAGCAGCTGCAAAGATGCATAGGAATTCTCAGTTAAGTCTAAATCAGATATATCACTATTAATAAAATAAAGGTAGGTAGATGCCAACTGACCTATACACACAGGGACTTAAAAGAGCATAGAAAAAAAATAAAGTAGAATTTTGAATTGAATCTTGAAGAGTATAGAGTGTTCTAAGATTACAACAGGCAAGCATAGAAACTTGAAATTGCATGGCTTGATGGGGACCCACAAGTAGCCCAGTGTAACTGAAGTACAAAGTACATGCTGAACAAACTTTTGGCGATAACGCTAGAAAGACAGGTGCGATCAGATTGAAAAGAGCCTTTCATCCCATGCAAAGAAATAGAGTTGGTATCCTGTAGGCCTTGAGGAAACACTGAAAGATTCTGAACAGTGGACTGACGTGGTTTGATTTGTGTTTGAAAAAAAATAGATTGCAATAAAATGTGACAACATGCAGAGACTGGTAGTTCTACATGGAAAAGAATGTGAAAAAAGAAAATTATAAACAATGGTATGGACTCCCAAAGAATACTAATATTTTAAAAGACAGAAAAGAGTAAAATAAGGGAAAAAAGCTTTTCTTTTGAATAAGTATCTGTACTGAGCTCTGTTCTTGCTGATAACTCTTCAAGAACTACATTGTTTTAAGGTTAAATAAAATGTATTTGTATAACCCTAGTTAAAAACTGCAAACTACATGCAAAATGACATGACAGATAGGCATTGCCACAAAATCATTGCTTTAAAAATATGGGCATAAGCAATATAGTATCTGTGGTTATAAGTAATTCCCTAAATATAAAAGTTTTTATTAAAATATTACTAGGTAATGGAAAAATTGTATTTCATAAAAAGTCCGACATATTGGTCATGAGTATTTGGATGCTGATTAATAATATGTACTTACAATTTCTTTGGGAGGCCAAGGTGGGGGGATCACGAGGTCAAGAGATCGAGACCATCCTGGCCAACATGGTGAAATCCCGTCTCTACTAAATATACAAAAATTAACTGGGTGTGGTGGAGAGTGCCTGTAGTCCCAGCTACTTAGGAGGCTGAGGCAGGAGGCTGAGGCAGGAGAATCACTTGGTCCCGGGAGGCAGAGGTTACAGTGAGCTGAGATCATGCCACTGCACTCCAGTCTGGCGACAGACTAAGACTCTGTCTTTAAATATATATATATATACACACACACACACACACACAAACAATTTATAGGAACATGGATATCTATTACAAATTATAAAAAAGAAAAAGAAGAAAATAAATTTTCTAGAAGATAAAATATAAACTGTATGAATCATTTCTATAACTAAAAATTTCTAAGTGCTCGTCTTTAAACCTGTTAAAGTTTGTACATTGTTGGTGTTTGGGGTTGCCTCTATGCTAACAATTTAAAAATAAATATGCAATATGTGTGTACGTGTTCACATGTGTGTGTCTAGGATCTTTCTTGATTTACCCACATGCATCTATGTGAGCTTATAAAACCTTCAGTCTCATATTTATAAACATTTTTAATTTTTGTAAATGTCTATTTAATTGAAAATAAATTTTCATGTTATTTTACATTACAGAATATCTCTAGTGATTTTATAAAAGAATGAAGTCTCTCATGTTTCTAATTAAAGCAAATACTTGTAGAAGAATAAAAAAGTGTTACAATTTTTGTTTTAATATGTTATTTGATATTTTTGCAATCAATATAGTAGCTTGTTCTAACTTACGCATGTAGTAGCAGCATAACTAGAGTGATTATACAAACACCTCTAACATGTATTATAGCAAATAAATGTATTGAAACAAACAAAAGACAAAAGAAAAATGGGTATATCAGATCTCTTATTTCTCTGATACCTTAATTAACCTTAAATTTCAAAATTTGACAGGTATTCCTTTAAAAAGAATATTGAGTTGGATATGCAACCTATATTTTTTTTGCTATTAATGTTACACATTAGTAGATTTTTATTAATGTCCTCATAAAAATTTAAGCACACTGTTAAAAAGAAACCTCCACACACTAATGGTCTGTTTGAATACAGAACAATAAGGAAATAATTTGTAACATCACTATTTATTCAAAAGAGAGTTTGTAGAGTTTCTACTGTTCCCAAGAAACATAGTTGTGAAGATGAATAAAACAGTATATAAACAATCTAGGAACTTACATACTAGTAGTGCTAACAAATACAAAAATACCTCTAAATGAGTACAAATTTGTTATACTGGTGATTTCAGTAATGTGGTTTGGCCTCACAGAGCAGAGAGTGATTAATTCACCTGGGTAGGAATCAGGTGTATTTGTTCTGGGCCTTGAAAGCTGACAGGCAAATAAATGCTGCTCAGTCAGGCAAATGGTGCTTAGTTCAGAGGACGTGAGTGATCTGGTGCCCTGAATACGGTTTTACTGGTGATACAAAGAGCATGATATTGAAAAGAAAACTGAAGTCACATTTAGAAATGTCTTGCTCTGTAGTTTCACAGCTACTTATTCTGTAAGCATTGAGGAACCACTGAAGCCTTTTAAGTGGGACGATTGTATCATCAGGCATAAATAACATATTAACTTTCCTCTGACAAAAGATGCTAGCAGGGAAAGACAAAGAGCAAAATAAAACACTTCAGCTTTAATTTGTTTGATTATCCACCCCCTCGGTGAGACTCATGTTAACATTAAAAATATATATCAAAGTATGGTTTTCTTTACTCTTTGCTTAAGACTGTTCCTGTGAAATTGTCCCCAATCCAACAAATGTTTTCCCCAAATCAGGAAAATCAAGATTTCCATCTTACTCCAATAAATAAAACTATTTGTATTTTAAATAAACTACCTAAATACTTTTGTCTGCTTTTTAAAAAGATTATATTTAATTGTGTTTATTTATTTTATGGGTAACATCTTTTCTTCTTCTCTTGTTCTTAAACTCTCTAGTCTCTTTATGATAAAACTCAAATTAGAGCAAAGAAAGTGCGATATATAAGAGATTTAGACTTCCTTTTTTACGGGGAGCTTTAATGTTATCTAAACCAGAGTTACTCTATGATGGATGCAGGGTGCTTCATCTTCATGCTATCCCTCTGGCAATAAATGTTTGACTATTGTCAAACAAGACAATGTTTTTAGGAAAAAGGCTAAAAATCAATGGAAAACATTACTTTTACTTCCAGTATTGAAAATAATGATCTCCATCTAAACTGGGAATATATGCATTTTCTGTATTTGCTATCAAAGTAAACATACATGAAACTTAGCTGTTCGCATTTGTTCTCATATAATTACTTGCGTATCCTTGCCTTTTTCGAAAAAAGGTATTAAAGCCATTTGCATCTTTCCATGAAAACATGAAGAATTTATTTAAGATTTAATCGTTGCTATATTAACTATAAAACAGAATTCCTGGTTCATACTGGAAATATTAATACTGTAGTACTCTGAGCCTTGGCTAATCTGAGCTCTTTCTGCCTTATTTTAGAAAGAACTTTTGTCCTACACTGTAAGCTCTGGAGAAACTGCGGCCATCACCTCAGAGAGCATAGAACAGAAAGTCTAAATGTATTTTTTTAACAAAAAATAACTGATTTACACAGTTTAAAATCTTAATATTTTCTATTTCTACCCCATATATTGACTTAAAACTTTAACAAAACCCAAAAACATCCACCATGCTAAGCACCATCAGATTAGGATGAAGTTATAGATATATAGGAGATTTGAATTTTAAAACTGATGATATTTAGTATATTAACATATCCATTTTTAGAAATATTTATTCAAGTCTTGATGAAAGAGGTCATTTTTGCATAAACTTTACATGACTGCATAAATTATATTAAAGTACTTAACATGTGTAAGCAATGGCAGCTCTGCAGTGATTAGTATGTAACCAATAAAATATTAGACATATGAGTTGGCATATTGATCAGTAAAATATTAGATATTGTATGAGTTATTCTGTATACGATGTAAGTGTTCATTTAGGTTATTCCTCACCCCCAAAAAAATCATGAGTGTGAAGGCATTCTGATTATTAAGTGAATGCTGACACTTTTTCTTTTGTGAAAATTCGCTAATTACACTTAAATACATTAATTACAATTAATATATTTAAGACAATAATTAATACATTAATGACATTTAAATGCATAGTTACATCATTGTCACAGTAAAATATTATATAAAAATGCCTTCATGTGAATTCTGAGGCAAAATTTACCACTTTATTAGTTTAAAACCTTTGCTAGAATGCTTCATTCTATCATGCAATCCTATATTTTGTACTGCGGTATCAGTCACTTTTAAATTATAAATCTTAATTTGTCAAATTCAATGAAAGCAATGTTAAAATGTAAATATTGGGTAACATCATTATACTGTAGAAAAACTACAGAGAAAATATAATCTTTCGTATGAATAAAATGTGCATGTTGTTAATAGCTTTAAGCTAGTGCAGCAGATATCTTTTTCTTTTTCTGTTGTTTTTTTCCTTAGGTTGTTTTCATCCTAGCAATTATATGTCCCACCCTTCCTCCTTTTCTTCTGGTTCCATTCCTTAAGTGGGGTAGGAAAGGAACAATTTTGCAAGCAAGTAATGTCTATGTTCCCGTCTATTAAGAAAAACTTTTCAGCAACTCGTCATAATATTTAGTACCTCATTCAACATCAACATAAGAAGGAGATAAGATAATCGCATCCTATATAAAAATACATTAAAAATAGTTCCTGAAAATTTAAATGGTAACCACAGTTAGCAACCATAACATCTTAAAATTCTAGGCTAAGTGAACCATGTTTATTTAAAAGTCTCAGAATTACTGGTTTTATTGACGGTAAAATATATATGGAGAAAATATATATGGATTACTTGGAGATGTTAAAATTACTTACTGTTACATTTGTTTTCTAATGGGCTACTCAGTAAAATTATTTCAGATTTCTTGGAAGCTAAAAAATCAATGTTGACACAAAAATGACTTTATTAACTAAAGAACCAAAAATATTTCCTAAATAATTCTGATACATTTCAAACTAGTATGCTTCAAAAATTTACTACACATAAAATAACACTATGTAAGTGCTAATTATCATGTACACATAAATTCTTATGCTTACCTATAAAAACCTTTAAGTATCAAGATCTGCTCATTTGTATATATTTATGCACATATATACAGATATTGCTAAATGAATCAGCTATGTTGTAAACTGTGTTTCAATGCTTACATAAAAAATTAAATCTGATGCTTATAGGGCATGTATGGATAATTAATTAGATGACTATTATACACATTTTTAATAAAGTACATAAAAATACAGAATACATGGTAAAACTTAAAGCTGCAAGACAAAAGCACAGTCTTCATTTAAGCAAAACAAAAAAATCATTGCATGATTCTGAGCAATTACAAGAAAAAAAGGTAAAATGATCTCAGATTTTAATGGCATCAAGTCACATGTCCTTCACAATACTTGGTTCTAAGTTAAATAATAATATATGAGCAAAATTTAACAAAATCGTTTACAGGTTTTTGACTTTTAAAAAAGTACATTTCTCCATGAAAATATAAATAATATAAAATTTGATAATACAAAAATATCTTGTCTCACAGAAAATGAAGTAAGAAGAGGGTTATCTAGATGAAAATTATTTCAAGTGGATGAATCAAAATTAAATATTTAAGTGTATTTTTAAAAGATAAAAGGTAAGAACTAAAATAACCAAAACACAACTAAAGGAAGTATGGGTATGGAAGCTAAAAGAGAATTAGAAGTAATATTTTCAAATTTTCTCATGAGTTTGTTTAAATCTGTCAATAAATGATATGCCCCTTACTTAAAGTTAGGGTAATATCTAACAAAAGCATTTATGGACATTAAAAGCTAATTATGCATACCTCTAAGAAGTGGTAAAAGAGATGAGGATGGAAGTGAGTAAGAGACTTTTATTTTTCATTTTTGATCCCACTGTACTGTTGATATTTTATGTACTATCATATAATAGTTAAATGCATGGATCTGCACTCAGATTGCCTGGGTTCAAACCTCAGGTACACTACTTACAACCTGTGGCCATAGTCAATTGGCTAAACATCTCTTTATTTTAATGTCCTCTTCTGTAAAATGGAAAATTAAAATTACTTCTATTATAGGGCATTTTTAAAAATCAAGACTTAAGTTAATAATTTAAAAAGGGGTTAAACAGTGCCTCCCCTTAGTAAGCACTATGAAAAATGTTAAATTGTAAAAAATTATATATATCATGTGTAGGTATACTGGCAAATGCATATCATAATTAAACATAAGTTAGATTTCAAAATAACGTTAGTTTATAGATGCTAGTATAACCACATCCCTGACATTAATAATTGAATGTATTTTTATGATTGTATCTGATGCATGACAACACTCTAACTTTACAGAGTTTTTTGTGTGTGTAAGTTGTAAGTTATTTGAAATAAATAAATGTAGATTCTTAAAGAGTCTACTTCACGAGAAGAAAATACTACATATGCTCACATCTGGCATCATATAAAATGTAATATTTGATATCAGAAGTCAAAGTGAATCAAAATTACAAAATCCCTCCCTCCCTCCCTCCCTCCCTCCCTCCCTCCCTCCCTCCCTTCCTTCCTTCCTTCCTTCCTTCCTTCCTTCCTTCCTTCCTTCCTTCCTTCCTTCCTTCCTTCCTTCCTTCCTTCCTTCCTTCCTTCCTTCCTGGCTCTCTGTCTTTCGAGTCTCACTCTGTTGCCCAGGCTGATGGGCAGTGACGCAATTATGGCTCACTGCAGCCTTGGCCTCCCAGGCTCAAGTGATCCCACTTCAGTCTCCCAAGTGCCTGGGACCACAGACATGTGTCACCATACCCAGATAATTCTTGTGTTTTTTATAGACACAGGATTTCAACATGTTGCCCAGGCTGATCTCGAACTCTAGGACTCAATCATTCCAATTGCCTTCGCCTCCCATAGTGCTGGACTCACAGGCATGAGCCACTGTACCTAGGCCAAAAATTGCAGAATTTTCTGAACGTAGTAGTTTCAATTTCACTAGGAAAATGCTAAGTCTTTTACATCAGTGGTCCCAAACTTTTTGGCACCAGTGACTGGTTTCGTGGAAAACAATTTTTCCATGAGGGTGTGGAGGGATGGTTTGGGGATGAAAGTGTTGCCTCTCAGATCATCAGGCTTTAGTTAGATTCTCAAAAAGAGCAGGCAACCTAGATCTCTCCCTTGTGTGGTTCACAATAGGGTTTGAGCTCCTATGAGAATCTGACACTACAGCTACAGCTGATCTGACAGGAGGTGGACCTTAGGCAGTAATGCTCACCCACTGCTACCTCCTGTTGTGTGGCCTGGTTCCTAATAGGCCCTGGGATGGTACTGGTCCATGGCTGGGGGTTGGTGACCTGTATTTTAATTCCAATTAATAAATAAATACATTATTTTAATTCCAATCATTCAGAATACCAAGTAATATACTTACTCTTCTCATCTTCTAAGAAAATGAAGAGTTGATAAACTCACTAGTCCTCTTGATTCTTGAGTTATAAATTTTAATCTGTCTCAGACTTACCATTTGATACCTCATTGATGTAACGCAGGCCTTTAAATAAGTTTTTCTAGAAAAAATAATAATAAAAAATAGTGCTTCAACCTCACTGTTCTACCCAAACATTGATCATGAATTTAATGGGTAATAATCAGTGGATCTCATCCTATGGTATTAGAGAATTACTGAGTTTGTTTGTAGAATACTGGCAGTTCTAACTTACAAGAAAGTTGTTTTATAAAGTTCATTGGTAAGTCATAGAATAAAAAGGTCAAAAAGAACCTTTGGGGCCTTCAACATCCCTATTCAATATTTGTATAAACCCTTCTGGAACATTCCTATTACAAACAGATGGCCATTCATCCTTTGGTTAAAAATGTCAAGTGATTGCAAGCTCAGTAATTTAAAAGTAGCCCATTTTGCATCTGGACAGCAGGATACTTTAATACATTTTACTTCTGTTAAATGATTTCCCTATATCCATGCATTGCTGCTATAGGTTTTTATTTAATGTCTGATAGAGAAGAGACATTGAAATTACCACAATTGCAGTCTAATAAAGAAGACATATAAAAACCCAAGTAATAATGCAAATACATTATTATAAGTTGAGGTAAATGCAGAAGTTGCTATTAATATTTAGCTGGGAAATGTGATGCTCTCCAGAGCTAACAAAAACATGTCTAAACAAAATATGAGAATAAGCTGAGAGAAGTGGAGTTAAATAGAGGATGGAGGAATAGGAATAGGTTATGCCAAGAAGAGGGAGTAAAAGAAGAGACTGTTTTACTTCAGAGGTCAGAGTGAGCAAAATGGAATGCATAAATTTTGAGAAGGGAGGCAGATAATTCCGTTCAAAAACCCAAAAGAGGGACAAAGTGACTGAAGAAAATTGCACAAGAGGGAAAATGTTACAGAGGAAACTAGAGAGGTAGAAAAGGCCAATCATCAAGTATTGTTCTACTTTCTACATTTGCTACTATTTCCTCTGTAAAATGACACACAATGCATTTATAACCTCTTATACATGACTATATTTGAGGGTAGTTATCATCTTCCACCTCTCAGCTGACCAAATCTCTTCAATTCCTTCTACTAATCCTTACACTATCAAGAAACTTCTCTATTCTCATTGGTTTCATTTGTTTTCAATGCCATACATTTTGATTTGTAATCGCTTTCTAAACATGTATTACCTGAGTGAGATCAGCAAGATGGGGAAACTAAAAATCCTGGACCTTCCTTCTCCCCACAAAAACTGCCAACCAATAATACTATGCCTAGCAAAAACTGTCCTTTGAAAACGAAGGAGATGAAAACTTTCTGGACAAACAAAAGATGAAGGGTTTTATTACCACTAGCACTGCCATACCAGAATTGTTAACAAAAGTTCTTCAACTTTAACCAAAAAGATACTAAACAGCACTATGAAAGCATACAAAAATATAAAACTTGGCGGGCGTGGTGGCTCAGGCCTATAATCCCAGTACTTTGGGAGGCTGAGGCGGGCGGATCACAAGGTCAGGAATCGAGACCATCCTGTTTAACATGATGAAACCCCGTCTTTACTAAAAATACAAAAAAATTAGCCAGTCATGTTGGCGGGCACCTGTAGTCCCAGCTACTTGGGAGGTTGAGGCAGGAGAATGGCGTGAATCCGGGAGGCGGAGCTTGCAGTGAGCTGAGATCGCACCGCTACACTCCAGCCTGGGCGACAGGGCAAGACTCCGTCTCAAAAAAAAAAAAAACAAAAACAAAAACAAACCATATATATAAACTTACTGGAAATGGTAAATATATGCAAGAATACAGGATACTCTAATGCTGTAATAAAAGTGTGTCTGTCTATTTTGAATCCAGTATAAAGTGAAAAGGCAAAAGTATAAAAAGTAATTATAACAATAAAAATATGTTAATAGATTCACAATATGAAAGAAATAAATTGTGACATCAATAATATACAAGATAGAGGGGGAAAGTGTAAAGATTTATACAGGATTGAAGTTATCAGCTTAAAACAAACTGTTGTAATTATAAAACATTTTATATAAACTCCATGGTAACCACAAAGAAAAATAGCCACAGAAAATACACGAAAGAAAAAAAAGGCATGAGGTATTACATGTGGAATCCCAGCAATTTGGGAGGTCGAGGTGGGAGGACCACTTGAGGTGAGGAATTTGAGGCTGCAGTATTCTATGATCATGTCACTACACTCTAGGTTACAGAGTGAGATCTTGTCCTTTTATGATAATAATAGAAAATAAAATGGTTAATTTAGAAAAGAAGAATACAAAGAGCAAGGAATAAAAGTATATCAATACAAAGAAATCAGCAAAACTCAAATGAAGACAACAAAAGGAAAAGAGGTCAAAAGAACTACAAGAGTGACAAAAAAAAAAGAAACTGACAAAATGGCAATAATGAGTTATTCTCTACCAATTATTACTTTAAATATAAAGAACAAAACTCCTCAATCTACAGTTATAAAGTAACTGAATAAATTTTTAAAATAAGATCCAACTATATACTTTCTATAAGAGACTCACATTAGATTTAAATGAGTTAAGGACATATACAGGCTGAAGAAAATGAAAGGATAGAAAAAGATATTCCATCCAAATGGTAACCAAAAGAGAGCAGGGGAGGCTATACCTAAATCGCACCAAATAGAATTTAAGTCAAAAACTATCACAAGGGAGAAGGGCCATTATATACTCTTAAAAGGACTGATTCATATAACAATCATAAACATAAATGCATTCAACATCAGAGAACCAAAATATATAAAGCTAACGCTGACAGAACTGTATGGGGAAATAAACAGAAATAAATTAATGGGAGACTTCAATACCCCACTTTCAATAATGGATAGAATATCCAGACAGAAAATCAAAAAGAGAACAGTGGACTTGAAAAAAATATATAGACCAAATGGACCTAACAGATAAATATATAGACATATGCAGAACAGTCTTTTCTGATCCCAATGGAGTAAAACTAGAAATAAATGGCAGAAGGAAAATGGAAAAATCTACAAATATGTGATAAAATAAAAATAAAAACCACACACATTTAAACAACAGAAGAAATCAAAAGGAAATTAGAAAATGTCTTGAGACAAATGAAAACAAAAACATACCAAAACCTACGACAGGCAGTAAAAGTGGTAGTTAGAAATCAGTTTATGAAGTGATAAACACTTTTAAAAAGAGGAATAAAAAATATAACTTTACACTAAATAGAACTGGAGAAAGAAAAACAAACTAAGGGCAAAGTAAGTAGTAGGAAGGAAATAAATGTTAGAGCAGACTTAAACAAAACAGAGAATTGGAAAACAACAGAAAAAAATCAGCTAAACCGAGGGTTGGTTTTTTCAAAGATGAACAATATTGACAAACATTTAGCTAACTTAAGGAAAAATAGAAATGCAATACCCACAATCTGAAATGAAAGAGAATTACTTTTATTAATAGTATTATTAATATTTCACTTAACTGATGCCATAGGAAAAAAAGGATCGTACTAATGTGAATAATTACATGACAACAAATTAAATAAGCTAGGAGAAATGGATACATTTTCAGAAATATACAACCTGACAAGACTGTACATGAAAGAATAGAAAACCTGAACAAAATCATTATGAGTAAGGAGATTGAAACAGTAATCAAAAACTTTCCAAGAAGGAAAAATGCAGGATCAGATGGCTTCATTAGTGAATTCTACCAAATATTTAAAGAATCAATAGGAATCCTTACCAAACTCTTCCTAAAACTGATGAGGGGACATTTTCAAACTATAAGGCCAGCATTACCTGAATACCAAAGCCAAACAAAAACACAGACTGAAATAAAACTACAGGTCCATATCTCTGATGTACAGAGGTGCAAAGATCCTCAGAAAAATATTGGCAAACCGAATTCAACAGCACATTGAAAGGACCATAAGCCATTACTAAGTGAGATTTACCCCTGGAATAAAAATGTGGTTCAACATTCTTAAATCACGAATGTAATGCGCTGCATTAACAAAATGAAGCATACAAACCACACGATGATCTCAATAATACAGAAACAGTGTTTGAAAAATTCACTTTTTTATGATAAAGAATTCTCAATAAGATATAAATAAAAGAAAAATACTTCGACGTAGTAAAAGCTATATCTAAAAAGTCCACCATCAACATTATATTCAATCATGAAAAACTAAAAGCTTCTCCTGTAAGATCTAGAACAAAGCAAGGATGCCCACTATTGCTATTTTTATTCAACATGTTACTGAAAGTCCTATCCAGAGCAATTAGGCAAGCAAAAGAAATGAAAGACATCCAAATCAAAATGAAAGAAGCAAAATTATCTCTGTTTGAAGATAATGTGATCTCTTGTAGAAAACCCTTAAAGTCACATACACACACACGCACACATGTGTGCACACTATTATAACTAATAAACAAATTCAGTTAATTTCAGGATAAAAAAATCAACATACGAAAATCAGTTGTGCTTTTTTTAAAAATTTATTTATTATTATTATACTTTAAGTTGTAGGGTACATGTGCATAACCTGCAGGTTTGTTACATATGTATACTTGTGCCATGTTGCTGTGCTGCACCCATCAACTCGTCATTTACATCAGGTATAACTCCCAATGCAATCCCTACCCCCTCCCCCCTCCCCATGATAGGCCCCGGTGTGTGATGTTCCCCTTCCTGAGTCCAAGTGATCTCATTGTTCAGTTCCCACCTATGAGTGAGAACATGCGGTGTTTGGTTTTCTGTTCTTGTGATAGTTTGCTAAGAATGATGGTTTCCAGCTGCATCCATGTCCCTACAAAGGACACAAACTCATCCTTTTTTGATGGCTGCATAGTATTCCATGGTGTTTATGTGCCACATTTTCTTAATCCAATCTGCCACTGATGGACATTTGGGTTGATTCCAGGTCTTTGCTATTGTGAATAGTGCCGCAATAAACATACGTGTGCATGTGTCTTTATAGCAGCATAATTTATAATCCTTTGGGTATATACCCAGTAATGGGATGGCTGGGTCATATGGTACTTCTAGTTCTAGATCCTTGAGGAATCGCCATACTGTTTTCCATGATGGTTGAACTAGTTTACAATCCCACCAACAGTGTAAAAGTGTTCCTATTTCTCCACATCCTCTCCAGCACCTGTTGTTTCCTGACTTTTTAATGATTGCCATTCTAACTGGTGTGAGATGGTATCTCATTGTGGTTTTGATTTGCATTTCTCTGATGGCCAGTGATGATGAGCATTTTTTCATGTGTCTGTTGGCTGTATGAATGTCTTCTTTTGAGAACTGTCTGTTCATATCCTTTGCCCACTTTTTGATGGGGTTGTTTGTTTTTTTCTTGTAAATTTGTTTGAGTTCTTTGTAGGTTCTGGATATTAGCCCTTTGTCAGATGAGTAGATTGCAAAAATTTTCTCCCATTCTGTAGGTTGCCTGTTCACTCTGATGGTAGTTTCTTTTGCTGTGCAGAAGCTCTTTAGTTTAATGAGATCCCATTTGTCAATTTTGGCTTTTGCTGCCATTGCTTTTGGTGTTTTAGACATGAAGTCTTTGCCCATGCATTCAGTTGTGCTTTTATACACTAACAACAAATAATCTAAAAAGGAAATTAATAAACACAACCAGATATAATAGCATCAAAAGGAATAAAATACTTAGAAATAAAGTTAGGAGGGAAAATACTTATGTACTGAAAACTATGAGACATTGATAAAATAAATTAACAAAGATACAAGTAAGTGGAAAGATATCCTGAGTTCCTGGATTGGAAGACTTAATATTATTAAAATGCCCATACTACCCAAAGCTATCTATAGATTCAATGCAATCCGTATCAAAATCCCAAAGGCATTTTTTAGGAAATCTTAAAATTCATATAGAGCTCAAAGGATGTTAAAAAGTGAAATCAGTCTTGAGAAAGAAAATAACGTTGGCCACATCACACTTCCTGATTTATAAATGTATTACAAAGCTACAGTAATTAATACAGTAGGGTACTAACATAAAGATAGACACACAGGCCAATACAACAAAATAGTCCAGAAATAAAATCATGCATATATGCTCAAGAATACACAAGGGGGAAATAATAGTCTCTTCATCAAATAGTATTGGGAAATTGATATCTTCATTCAAAACAATGAAATCCAGCCTTTTATACCATACGCAAAAATCACCTTAAAATGAATTAAACACTTAAATGTAAGACCAAAAACTGTAAAACACCTAGAAGAAACCAGAGGGAAAACACTTCATGTCATCGGTCCTGATGATTGTTTCTTAGATATGACACCTGCATATCCAAAACAACAATACAGGCTATTTCAACATGGCAACAAAAGCAAAAACAGGCAAGCGGTACCATATCAAACTAAAAACTTTTGCACAGTAAAAGGAAACAGTCAAGAGAATGAAAAGGCAGCCTAGGGAATGGGAGAAGATATTTACAAATTACATATCTGATGAGAGGTTAATATCCAAAATACACAAGGAACAGAAAAAACTCAATAGCAAAACAACAACAACAAAATAACCCATTTAAAAAATGTAAGAAGTACTTGAATATACATTTATCCAAAGAATACAAATGGCCAACAGATATATAAAAAGATGTTCAATATCACTTCTCTGGAAAATGCACAATAGAACTACAATGGAATATCACCTCACACTTGCTAGGATGGCTACTATAAAAGATAAGTGTTGGCAAAGATGTGGAGAAATTGAAACTCTCGTACACTGTTTGTGGGAAAGTAAAATGTTGAAGCTGCTAAGAAAAAGAGCAGTATTATCCCCTTCTGGTTATATATCCAAAAGAGATGAAATCAGGATCCCAGTCTCACATTCAGTGCAGTATCCTTCACAATAGCCAATGTATGGAAACAATATAAATGTCCATTGATCGGTGAATGAATAAATAATTAAATATGGTACATTAGTAATAGAATATTATTTTAAATATAAAGAAATTCTGCCATATGTGATTACATAGATTAACCTGGAGGACATTATACTAAGTGAAATAAGCCAATCAAAAAGGACAAATACTGTATGATTGTTCATATATGAGGTATCTAAATAGTAAAACTCAGAGAAGCAGAGAGTAGAATGGTGGTTGCCAGAGGCTGAGGGTGTGGGAAATTGAGAGTAGATACTCAACGGGTATAAAGTTTCAGTTATGCAAGGTGAATAAGTTGTAGAAATGTTGTAGAAATATGCTGTGGAACATCAAGCCTTTGTTTCTCACAACAAATTTCTCACTATTCTGAGACAAGGATGAACTTCAGAGAAGCTATGGCTTCCCAGATTGTGATACAGAACTGAATTGATAAGAAGGTTGGTAAAAAGGTAGTTTTTTTTTTGCTTTTTTGTTTTGTTTTGTTTTGTTTTATTGGAACACACAATTGCACAATGAACACATAATTCTGATTTTAGAGACTGAAGTTAAAACTTACTTCCTAGAAATAAAAGTGATTATGTTAGGCATTGGGGAAAAAAATGAATACCATAAATCAGCAATATATTTACTTTTGACAAACCAAAGCTATTTTCTGAGAACCTCAGGAAGTTTCCTTGAATTCTATCCACTCCATTTAATCTTTTAGTGAGTTTTTATGAACAGGATTTATATTTGTAGAATATATTTATAGTATTTGGTATTTCAATATCTACTCGCTTTTCTCTCAGCTTCTTTTAAATGACATTTAAAAAGATATGAAAACATTCACATATTCTCACAATACTTTGCCTTAAATGGGCATTCAGTAATTTGACTGTCCAATGTTTATTATAATAGTAAAAAAGTGGGAATTTGTTTTCTTGCTGAGGAGAAAAATTGAATTTCATTCATTTTTGGCATATAAACTAAGTTTCGTCTCTTACTCTTGGTTCAATAACTTTTCTATGAAAACTGAAGAGATGCAATTTTTGATACATAAAACAGAAAGTTTATTATAAAGATGCTAAAATAATATAAACCATAAACATTGTATATTATTCATTAATATAATTATTATTTAATTTATATTTTATCTCATAATAGTTTTTAACTTCAAGTCTATTTTGTCTAAGAATAATATAGCCACCCATGCTTTCTTTTGGTTACTATATGCATAGAGTTTTTTTTTCATCCTTTCACTTTCAATTTATTTCTGTCTTTCAACCTTAACTTGGTCTATTGTAAACCACCTACAGTTGGATCTTGGTTTTTGTATGCATTATGCCAATCCCTTTCTTTCAATGTGAGAATTTAATCCATTTGCATTTACAGAAATGACTAATAAGGAACGACTTACTCTTGTCATTTTTCTGTTGGGGTTTTTCGTTGTCTTAAGACCTATTGTCCTTTATATGCTCTTTTACAACCTTTGATTTTGTTTAGTTGATTTTTTACAATGAGCCATTTTGTATTTCTTCTCATTTTCTTTCATGCATACTTTTTAGATATTTTCTTCATGATTACCCTGGAGGTCATATATAACATTCTAAATTTATAACAATCTACTTCTAATTTATACTAACTTACCTTAAATAGCTAATAATTCATATATTATTAATAATTAGTATTGCTCTACCAATACAGACTCTCATGTATCACTGATTTTTCAAAATACAGTTATTTTTCAAAATATTTTTCAAAGTACAGATTTTTCAAAATAAAGTTATTTTGTTCAATTATCTATTTATTTTTATAAATAGCTTTTCAATTAATACTCTAATTTTTCTATTTTTTTATTTCATGTTTATTTCTAACATTGACATTTTTCATAATACATAGAGCTTCATACATTTTTAAGGCATTCTTTCCACTGTGGAAATAAAGCTTAATATCATATCAAGATTCTGAGAACTATTACGTTATGTGATAAGCCATAGCAGAATATTTTTATTTGCATCACATGTGCTTTTGTATTTCCAAATTCCCCCCTTTACTTTTTAGCATAGGCCATACAAAGAATGAACCATGCTCTCTAAATGTTTCAATGACACTAAAACTTGGGAATGTTTACTACACATTCTAAAATTTTGACACCCGTAGGCTGTATATTAAGTCAATGATATTATTAAGTACTCATTTTTTAATTAGAATAGGAAAATATGCAATGCCTGGAAGCTGGTGTCTGAAACTTTCATTAACTTTAAATCTCCTTCAAAGTGGTGATGGAACCTTGCATCAATTTCTGAGCATATGCAACGACCTTTGTGTCAGTCAGCTATTACTGACTAAAACAAATCACTCAACTCTAAGTGGCTGAGAACAACAAATATTTATTCTCAAGAATCTATGAATAGGCAGGAAGAGCTTTGCTTCAAACTAGAGCTCAATGGGTCCAGGGCTGCTCCACATTTTTCTCATCCTCCTTGGTCATGTCTGAATAGGGCACTGTAAAATGAACCCCTTTAGCAACAGGGAAGCCCTCCTAACCTGCTTTCTCTGTGTAGAAATTCAGGGACCTAGAAGTCATTTGTTTGTTTGTTTGATTTTACTATTTAAAACAGCATCAATACCTTTTAGTTCAGACTTATGATATTTTTTCCAAAGAGACCTTTTGCCTTCCCAACAGCCTCCATTATAAATTACCTTATCACTTCTAAAGAATTTAACAAACGTGTTGTTGGAGCCGTATCCTTGATTTCATCTTTACCTCGAAGTTATGCTATTGTCAGTACTCTGGTTTTGAAATTTTTCTGGCTTGACTAAAGATGAGAAAAAAAGATTTATTTCCAGTCTAACAATCCTCCTGACAAACTGGCTAATTCTTTCCTAGGCTCCTTTTTCTTGTGCTGCAGAACTGTATATGCAGCCAGTGTCAAGCTCATGATTTCAATATCCACCTGATTATCCATCCTTTTTTTTCTTTCCTTTTCTTTTTTTCTTTTTCTTTCTTTCTTTTTTATTTTTATTTTTATTTTTATTTATTTTTTTTTTTGAGACAGAGTTTCGCTCGCTCCGGTTGACCAGGCTGGAATGCAATGGCGCAGTCTCAGCTCACCGCAACCTCCACCTCTGGGGTTCAAGCGATTCTCCTGCCTCAGCCTCCCGAGTAGCTGGGATTACAGGCATATGCCACCATGCCAGGGTAATTTTTGTATCTTTGGTAGAGACGGGGTTTCTCCGTTTTGGTCAGGCTGGTCTCGATCTCCTGACCTCAGGTGATCCACTCGCCTCCGCCTCCCAAAGTTCTGGGATTACAGGCGTGAGCCACTACATGGGGCCCTATCCATCCTTTTAAAGCACAAGTGGGACAAAAATCTTTAGGTACATTTACTATATTTCATGTTATTGCAGGCAACAACTTTCCCCAAAATTTAATTTTTAAAAAATTTTGTAGGGTGATCAGCTAGCTCATCCTATAATATATAGTATCATACATATTTTGCATATAATTATTAGCAGTATCCCACTTATTTAATATCTATATCACTATAGTAATGCATCTCCAAACTTAGTGGCTTAAAATGGCAATAACTTATTATCGTTTACTTTTAAAGTATTCCTTATTATTATGAGTTACACAGTATTTGGTACCTATGATATTTAAGTTATATTAAACAAATAATTGCACACTCTCCAAAGAGGTTAAGCCACCCAGTCTTCAAGGTTTTGTTTAGTCAGAATACTATTAGTAAGTGAAGGGCCTACAAAAAAAATTACAAATTTAACAACTTAGAAGTTTCCTTTCTAAACAGGAAAAGGGATTATATAAGGGATACCCAGGAGGCCTCAATGCGCAGGTGAAGTTTTATTTCTTAAACTAGATGAAGTAGATAGATATTTGTTTTGTTATTTTGTCTATAAGTGTGATGAATATTATTTATATCTGCTTATTATTCAGTAAAAACTGTGTGTGTGTAGTCTTTGACCCAGCAAATTCTATTCCCAAAATTTTGGTTCATGGAAATAAAAGCACCTGTACACAGAAAAAAAAAAAAAAAAGAAAGAAAGAAAGAAAGAAGGAGACACCCAACTATGTAAGCCAGAAATAAAAACATGAAAAATAGAGTTATAATCATAGTACTCAAGAATGCCATGAGGATGAAAAGAGGAGGGAGCCGAAAAAGGAATCATTTGCTAGTTGCCTACTTTGTGCAGATACTGAGTTTTCTTTTGTTATTTTTGCTACCAAATGGAATCTTTCTAATAAGCTAGTTGTGTACAAATATTTTTTCTTAGAGCTTCTTTCCCTATTTTTTCAAAATATTAACCATTCTATTTAACCTTTTTTTTAAAAAAATAATATAGATCTTTCCTTCTTGTCCTAAAAATTAGTTTGGTCACTATGGAAAATATAAATAATTAGAGGGGTAGGGAAGGAAATCCAGAACTCCACAGCCAAGATACAATCATAAGTTAACATGATGCGGCATATTCTTATATTATTTTTACCTATGTATATTTGCTAGAAATGTGATAAAACTAGTATATACAATTGAATATATCTTTTGTTGACTTCACTCTACGCAAAAATAGTTTCTACACAAATTCCCTCTTTATTTTTTGGCTTGAAAACATGCTCATATGTGTAGCTTCCATCTCAAACCCCCATATTATGAAGGCTCTTTCACTATTGCTTTCCTGAATTGAAATAGGATATTCCTTTTCTGCATGCTTAGTTCTCTGAAATTCAAAAGAGAAACGATCCATAAAAGATAAAATTATAATACATAAGTTTATACAAACTAAATGCAAAATACTATATAAACAAATGCAAAACAATATAAACTGTTACTAGGGCTTTTTGCTGGCTTGAACCTGACTATAGCACTTTGTCTATTGGGACTCTGGAAAGATGCAAAGCACCACTGATGATCCGCAGTTTCCCCAGCCCACACTTCACCCACAACCACAAAGATTTCCTGTCAAATTGTTGTGCTTGCAGTCTAGGAATAGATTCAGGAAGATTGTTAAGTCTCTGGCTGTTCTGCTATCAAATGTAGCCATCATCTCAGAAGATATAACTGCCCAGCTTTCAGATTGAATTTCTGAGTGCTCTCAAATTCTGAACCAGGGAGTAGACATTCACTAAAATAAGTTATTTAAACTGTGCTTTTTTGAAAGCAGATTCCTCAGTCTTGTAATTATAGTTTCTTCCTGGAGTTTGGTAACAGAATGATTTCAAATCCTACTTTATGGAATGTTAAGCGTTTTAGTATTATTCTGTATCTCCTTAACTACTTTAGTTAGATGTTTGAAAAATTTGTTCTAGTGAGGCCAATTCAGAGACATTTTAAGGAGAAAACAATCAGTTATTTTTTGTTTGTTTATTCAGTTGGGTTTCATTTGGTTCAGATTTCTCTTACAAATATAATAACTCTGTGGTCACTTTTAAACACTGGCAAAAGGTGCATAATGAAAAGCAGGAGTTCCTGACTCACATATTTCCAAGCCAACAAACTTCTGTCCACAGGCAACAACTTTCAACTCTTCAAGTTATTCTTTGAGTATTTATGTCAAGTTTTAGGATATAATATATATGCTACTTTTCCTTATTTTATTGATGACAACAATGATGATTTTATTAAACTATCTGTTGATAATTTATATGTCAAATATGTAACCTTCCTAGGGTTACCACACTCTCTGTATGCCTATTGACAAATAGTATTTACATTATCATGATGGTGTAAATATCATTTAAAGCCGTGTAGTGGTCTATGATTATTCTCTATTTTAATACTTTCTTATTTTTCCTCCATTCACTGTTTTGGTTTTTGTTTGTTTTACTTTTGTGACTGATGGTTACAGTGATGGTCCCAATGGCAGCATGCCTCTCTTTGTCCATCCCTTTTGCCATGTGACTTACTTGACTACTTCTCCCATTAAAAAAGCTCAATCAGTTTCCCTACCTCATTAATCTGGCTGGATTTCCACTTGTTTTGACAATAGAACATGAAAAGAAACTATATTGTTTTACTTCCTAGCTAACTCCTTCAGAGTCATTACAGATTTTGTTTTTGTTCTCTGAGAACCATGAGATGACACGATGTGAAGAACCCAGATGAAGACCACAAGGAGAGAGGTCCAGACAACCTTTGCTTTTTATGTTTAAGAGCAAAGATATAAGTGATCATGGAAAATCAACAGAAGTGCCCCCAAATCATGAGAAATAATAATTCATAGCTGCTTCATATAAACTGTGTACACAAAGAGACATAGAGTGACCTTATAACATAGTACTCCATGGAAAAGAAGTAAGAATCAGAGTAAGATATATCATCCATTGGCATTTCCATTAATAAAATACATGTATACAAAATAATATCTATTTTTGCATAATCATTGCAGACACAAAACCTAACAAACATATTAATTGGCTTCCTCTGGTGGGATAGGAAGTGTGGCAAAAAGGTCAAAGGAAATTTAAAAATTAGAAGCCAGATCTTGCAAGGAAGAATGACAATGATGGCCCTAAAATGAGGAGTATGATGAACTCAGCCCTCTGCCCCTGAAGCACACCCTCTCTTCAAATCTACTGTGTCCACCACCAAGCCCACTCATATTAATTAAATCGAATGCTCTTTAGTTATGCCCCAGCGTTGAGCTCCCCAGGCTGTAGTAATATGGTTGGAGGTCATGGTTGATAACCATTGATCTGGTATAATATGGTTATTGTCTAAATTGTAATTTATTCATTAATTCACACATTTATTCATGTATTTATTCACTTACTTTGTTTGTTTTCTTGGATTTTTCCTGGAGTCTTCTAGCTCCAATTCGTTCTCATTTCTGGGATCCTTTGTTTCTATTCTATTCAGTCAACTATATCATTTCTTGAACCTCAGCTTTGTACCTTAACTAGTTTCTTAACATATTTTTGTGTAGTACATTCTTCAGTACCTTAGTAAGAAAGAGTGCATGGAAGGTAAATTTTATGAACTTTTTCATGGTTAAAAATGCTTTCCTCTATCTTTACATTCCCTTCAAAGTCTTGATGGAAATAAATTTATAAGTTGAAGATCAGTCTATGCTTTCTTGCCGCATATGAAACTGAATCTTCTTTCTTTTCTTTTTTGTTTTTCAACCCAACTTACCTCCAACCCTCTACCCAGCAGGATCGTTTAGAATTCAGTGGCTAGGTTTTAGATGAATCATTTAGATTTACAGATCATGAAAGAAAAATAGAATCTCGGGACCCCAAACTCACTATGCCAAAAAGAAAGTTAAGCTTGGGAGCTGGGTTATGCAAAACTGCCTTCCTTTTGTTCCCAAACAGCTGTAATTTCACATGCTCAATTCATTTTATATAAAATGTAGATTTACTGTGTGTAAATTGGTGTGAGATGAATGCATAATTGACTTTCTCCCACTCCCTTCTTTTCACAGGTAAAATGTAGATCCATTGAGCTCTAATTAGAGATTCACAAGAATGTCATCACTTGCCTTATTGCCTACCCATCATCCTTTTTTTATAATTCTTCCCGCTTTTGGAAAAAGTACAGGCCACAAATCCTACTGCGATGTGTGTATCTTTTTCCCGGGTATGTCCTCAATCTTGGCAAAATAAATCTGTAATCCATTGAGGTCTGCCTCGGTCACTTTTTGGTTTACAGTATCTTAGCTCCCACACACAAAGATGTTATCTTTTGCTATTAATTTCAGTACTAATGTACTATGGTCAAAGAATGTCCCTGTATGATTTGAATTGTTTAAAGTTTATTGAGACTTCATTTACAGACTAATACATGGCTAATATTTGTAATTGTGTTCTATCTTCCACATAATGGATATTATGCAGTTGTTGGGTGAAATGTTCCACATAGGCCATTGAGTCAAAATTGTTAAAATGTTTCTCAGATCTGCTATACATTTTTGTTAACTCTTTCCACTAATTATTAATAGAGAGGCGTTAAAATCAACTACTATGATTGTGGACTTAATTATTTTTGTTTCTTAATGTAATTTAAGAACATTATTGAGATTAAAATACTAAACTTTCCTTGTGAATCAAATCTTTTCATCACGATGAAGTCTTTTTATTTTTAGTAATGCTTTTTATAATAAAGAGTATTTTGAATGTCATCAATGTAATTAAAACTGTTTTCTGTTAATATTTCCATGTTTCTCTGATTGTAAATACTAAATTAAAGCTTTTTACATTAGTATATTACAGATTTCGCAAACAGCACATGACTGGATTTTATTTTTGAACCAAATAATTATTATCTTTTAATTGGAGTATGCTATATATTAACATTAAATATAATTACAGCATATTTAATACAACTATTTAACTCTACCATATTATTTTGTATATTTTGTCCCCTCTGTGCCTTTCCCTATTCTTGTCTTCTGTAAGATTGACTGAATATTTTTTATTATCTCATTTTGTCCTTTCTACCAATATCAAATTTATTTATCTTGCTTTCTATTTTTTCCTTGATTACCATAATGAAAAGGAAGGAGTTAAACAGCTAACCTTTAATTCATGCTCTTCCAGATTACTAAAAGGATGCTCTTGGGGAAAAGAAAACAAGGTAGGTGACTGGTTTAACTTCCTGATTAACATGGTAACTGAAGCTCTAAGTAAGAATGATATTTGCAAGGAGTAAGTCTTTATTTATGTAATGTTAAACAGGAATCCCAGTCTAAAGGTTTACTTATAATAATAAACTTTTAGAATCTATAGATTTATAAAGAATTATCCTCTAAGAAAACATAAGCTAGGAAAATGAATGGATATTTTTCATACAATGAATACTCCCAGCTGTGTGAGGTAACAATTCATACACCACAATTGTAGAACTTTTGCACTCCGAGCCAGAGACTGGGCCATAAGAGAAGAAAACACTTGTGTAGCGACCTCTCTGCCCAGACATCTCCCTGTATTGCCAAAGCATATTGGATAAGGTGCATGCTATCAGATCTTTTGGATTCGCTCAACTGGATTTCATCATGCATCCACTGCTTCACAAAATCTAACTTTAATAAAAATCTTTGGTCTCCTACTCATCAAAATAATTACTTCAAACTACTGAAAGTTTATTTCCTCTCAATTTAGTCACTATTTCTGCACGTAAACGTCTATTGTATAATAAAAAACGATTGTTTATTTGTTTGTTGAGTAGTTTCATATAGTTAATGTTAATTTGTTGTGTTTCTTCCCATATACTTATCCTGTTGTTTTTATTCTTCATTACTTCTTACCCTTCAAGCCTTCAAATAGGGATCATTTTGCTTTAGCTTGACATGCATCTTTTATAGCTCCCTTTAGCTTAGTTCTCTGGGTGGTAAACTCTATGTTTCTGTTTGTTTAAAAAGGGATTTTTGCTCTGATTTAAAATACATACTTCACTGGGCAAAGTATTCCAAGTTATTTTTTTTAATTGAAGACCCAATTCTACTGTCTTCTCTAATAGATATGACTTTTCATAATATCTTTCTCCATTTTTTCTTCTATGTTTTCCTTAGTTTTCTCCTTGTATTCTTTAATAATGTTTCTGAATGAATTTTATTTAGTTGTATCTGATCTGCAGTTGGCCATTTTAGTTAATGTATTTTCCACTTCTAGGAAATCAGTTTGATTGGTTTCCAAATTGGAATTTCACTTTTTATAGTTTCTTGCTGCCTGAAAACATTTTCATGATTTTCCCTATCTCTTTGAAAATATTAAGTCTGCTAATTTCATAATCCATGTCTATAATATCAACATCTCACATTTCTACACTGCTATTTCTTTTACCTATTGTGTTATTGGTTTTCATTCATTGTGTTTTATTTTCTTGTATTCCTAGTTATTGGGAGCTATAGCTTGGATACTTGAACACTGAGTGAAAATTTACTTATGGGATAATTTGGGGTTTAGGCTAGCAGAAAATTTTTCCAGAGAGGAATTTTGTTAGCTTTATTTGAGATCTTATGGGCACTACAATTCCAGGAAACGTTTTAGTCCAATCATAACATATTAAGGTAGCTGGACTGCTCAGGTGCCAGAAACCAGGACTTATCTTATTGATGAGGTCCTGACAATTCCAATCTACCTTTACCATGAAGCTGTAGCTGATCAGGGTTCCAACTTAAAGTGGGGAAAGTCATCAAACTCTTTACCTTATGCAAATCCTGGGTTTTTGGCTCTTACCTCTTTTTGGCTTGAAGCTGCCAAAATCATAGCTCAGTTTCACAGCTGTTTGCTTTAGATAGGCAAATTCCCACAGAGCAAAGGCACTAGTAGTGTTGGTTTTGAATATTTGGGTTCTCATCATTCCTAAAACTTGGACAGATTCAATCTAAAAGTTTTTAGCATTTCTGTTGCTTTTAAGTTTTCTTTTTAAAATAATGGTTATATAACATACAGAATTTTTATATAAAAAGAAATAAAAATATTGATTTTATGTAACTTTTTAAAAATATAACAGTTCTCTGGTAGTTCTTGTTGGATGAAACTATATTGCTGTTGCTTTATTAAGGTAAAACAAGAATATGTCAATGGGAAGATAGATATATTTATAAAATCTTTACTTATTTTATACATAGAAAAGACAATCCCTAAAGGACAATTACTATTAGTCTAATTCAATTCAGTTCTACAAATTATGAAAGTAAACTAATTCACAACTTGATTGTTAATAATTCTACCAGAGACTATATAATAAAATCATACTTAAACTTTTTTTACATAGCAAATATTATTTTTGTAATTCTTCTAAAGATTTTACTTTATGTTCCAGGATACATGTACAGAAAGTGCATGTTTGTTACATAGGTATACATGTGTCATGGTGGTTTGATTCAACTATTGACCCATCATCTAAGTTCCCTCTCCTCAACCCCACACCCTCCAACAGGCTCTGATGTGTGATGTTCCCCTCCCTGTGTCCATGTGTTCTCATTCTTCAGCTCCCACTAATGAGTGAGAACATGCTGTGTTTGGTTTTCTGTTCCTGTGTTAGTTTGCTGAGGATGATGGTTTCCAGCTTCATTCAGATCCCTGCAAAGGACATGGTCTCATTTGTGTTGTTCCCCTCCCTGTGTCCATGTGTTCTCTTTGTTCAACTCCCACTAATGATTGAGAATATGCAGTGTTTATTTTTTCTGTTCCTGTGTTAGTTTGCTGAGGATAATGCTTCCCAGCTTCATTCCTGTCCCTGCAAAGGACATGGTCTCATTCATTTTTATGGCTGCCTTGTATTCCATGGTGTATATGTACCATATTTTCTTTATCCAGTCCATTATTGATGGAAATTTGTTTGGTTCCATGTCTTTGCTTTTGTAAATATTGCTGCAATAAGCATCCAAGTGGATGTGTCTTTATAGTATAATGATTTATTTTCCTTTGGGTATATACCCAGTAATGGGATTGCTAGGTCAAATGGTATTTCTGGTTCTAAATCCCATATTGTCTTCCACAATTGTTGAACTAATTTATACTCCCACCAACAGTGTAAAAGCATTCCTATTTCTCTGCGACCTCACCAGCATCTATTGTTTCTTGAATTTTTAATGATCATCATTTTGACTGGCATGAGAAATATCTCATTGTGGTTTCAATTTGCATTTCTCTAATGATCAGCGCTGTTGAACTTTTTTTCATGTTTGTTGCCCCGTAAATGTCATCTTTTAAAAAGTGTCTGTTCATATCCTTTGCTTACTTTTTGATGGGGTTGTTTGGTTTTTTATTGTAAATTTGTTTAAGTTCCTTATAAATTCTGGATATTAGACCTTTGTCAGATGATTAGATTGCAAAGATTTTCCCTCATTCTGTAGATTGTCTGTTCACTCTGATGATAGTTTCTTTTGCTGTGCAGAAGCTCTTTAGTTAAATTAGATCACATTTGTCAATTTTGGCTTTTGTTGCAATTTTTTTGGCATTTTCATCATGAAGATTTTGCCCATGCATATGTCCTGAATGGTATTGCCTAGGTTTTATTCTAGGATTTTTATGGTTTTGGGTTTTACAATTAAGTCTTTTTTTATTTATTTATTTTTTATTATTATTATACTTTAAGTTCTAGGGTACATGTGCATAACATGCAGGTTTGTTACATATGTATACTTGTGCCATGTTGCTGTGCTGCACCCATCAACTCGTCAGCACCCATCAACTCGTCATTTACATTAGGTATAACTCCCAATGCAATCCCTCCTCCCTTCCCCCTCCCCATGATAGGCCCCGGTGTGTGATGTTCCCCTTCCTGAGTCCAAGTGATCTCATTGTTCAGTTCCCACCTATGAGTGAGAACATGTGGTGTTTGGTTTTCTGTTCTTGTGATAGTTTGCTAAGAATGATGGTTTCCAGCTGCATCCATGTCCCTACAAAGGACACAAAGAAGACATTCATAGAGCCAACAGACACATGAAAAAATGCTCATCATCACTGGCCATCAGAGAAATGCAAATCAAAACCACAATGAGATACCATCTCACACCAGTTAGAATGGCGATCATTAAGAAGTCAGGAAACAACAGGTGCTGGAGAGGATGTGGAGAAATAGGAACACTTTTACACTGTTGGTGGGATTGTAAACTAGTTCAACCATTATGGAAAACAGTATGGCGATTCCTCAAGGATCTGGAACTAGAGGTACCATATGACCCAGCCATCCCATTACTGGGTATATACCCAAAGGATTATAAATCATGCTGCTATAAAGACACATGCACACGTATGTTTATTGCGGCACTATGCACAATAGCAAAGACTTGGAATCAACCCAAATGTCCATCGGTTACAGACTGGATTAAGAAAATGTGGCACATATACACCATGGAATACTATGCAGCCATAAAAAACAATTAAGTCTTTAATCCATCTTAAGTTGATTTTTGTATAAGGTGTAAGGAAGGGATTCAGTTTCAGTCTTCTGCATATGGCTAACCAGTTTTCCCATGGTTGTAGATATGTGGTGTTATTTCTGAGGTCTCTATTCTGTTCCTTGATCTATAGGTCTGTTTTGATACCAGTACCATGCTGTTCTGGTTACTATAACCTTGTAGTATAGTTTGAAATCAGATAATGTGATGCCTCCAGCTTTGTTGTTTTTGCTTAGGATTGTCTTGGCTATATGAGTTCTTCTTTGATTCCATATGAAATTTAAAGTAGTTTTTTTCTAATTCTGTGAAGAATGTCAATAGTAGTTGGATTAGAATAGCACTGAATCTATAAATTACTTTGGGCAGTATGGCCATTTTCACAATATTGACTTCCTATCCATGAGGATGGAATGTTTTTGCATTTTTCTGTATCCTCTCTTATTTCCTTAAGCAGTGGATTGTAGTTCTCCTTGAAGAGGTCTTTCACATCCCTTGTTAGCTTTATTCTTAGTAGTTTATTCTCTTTGTAGCAATTCTGAGTGGGAGTTCATTCATTATTTGGCTCTCTGCTTATCTATTTTTGCTTTAAAGAAATGCTTGTGATTTTTACACATTGATTTTGTATCCTGAGACTTTGCTAAAGTTGCTTATCAGCTTACAGAGTTTTGGGGCTGAGATGATGGGGTTTTCTAAATATAGAATCATGTCATCTGCAAACAGAGACAATTTGACTTCCTATCTTCCTATTTGAATACCCTTTATTTCTTTCTCTTACCTCATTGCCCTGGCCAGAACTTCAAATATTATGTTGAATAGGAGTGGTGAGAGAAGGCTTCCTTGTCTTGTACTGGTTCTCCAAGGTAATGCTTCCAGCTTTTGCCCATTCAATATGATATTGGCTGTGACTCTGTCATAAATAGCTCTTATTATTTTGAGATCTGTTCCATCAATACCTAGTTTATTAAGAGTTTTTAACATGAAGGGATGTTGAATTTTATCAAAGGCGTTTTCTGCATCTCCTGAGATAATCATGTGGTTTTTGTCTTTGGTTCTGATTGCCATTGCTTCTAGTTGGCCATCTTGGCCCCACCCCTATAAAAAACTGTAATATCCATAGATGTATAACATCTTTCTTAAAATGAGTAATTGTTTTCCCTAAAAAAAAATAAAAAGGATTAAGACCTAGATAACTTGATCAATATACTAAACGAAGTTAAAATGTTACATCCTAGTGGCATTGAGTTTTCTCCATGGCCCCCACCTTGTCTATTCCTTGAGTTTCAGATATTCGAAAGTATATAGCTATTTGAGCGATGTTAGTAATTAAGTGGGATTAATAATATCTAACTAAACTTTCACTTTTTAAAATTCTAATTTAATATTTAGAAAAATATTAAGTATGTGAAATAAACAATCCAATTATATTGTCAAGCACTAATTCATTACTGGTAAAAGTATGCTTTTCATATTTGAATGAAGTTATATAGGCTATGTCTGAATATTCTGAGTAGTCTTGAAGTAACTCAAAAGTTTGTATACTAGAAAAAGAAAAGTTTAAAAATATGATAATTACCTAATTTTACTAATTCTTAACCATTTGGCATATGTCCTTCTTAATTCAAAAAGTAAATTAATGTGCTAATAACTCATAAGCCAGAACTCATAAATCTTATCTTGATGAAGAAACATTTCATATTTATTTTAGAAGATATTATGATTAGAAAAGTTGCATACTTTGTTCTAAAATAGCTTTCTCATGGACATTAACCTCTGAAACTTTGTCTTGTGGTATCATATGTACATAAAATATTGCTGTACAGTAAAATTGTATCTCTCTTTATATCATGCCCAATTTTGATCACTTTCTTATCATAACCTTGGTTTTTTTCCATGTTATAATATTCAGAAGCAAAAGGCAGTTACTGTTGTAGCATAAGATATATGTGAATGATTGTGGGGTAAGAGGTATGGAAAGGTGTTTTAGAAGTGTAAAGGGAATAAGTTTTCTGCTTTTTAGTTTGTGTGTTTAAAGGGTGTCACTGTAGTGCCTTAATGTGCACTATTTTCTATAATCTGCATCTATTTTCTGCATTTTAGAATGAAGATAAACTAAGTAACTCCAATATTATTTCCAGAGAAGTGTAAAACATATTCAGTGTAGTAAGGTTTACTATAATTTATATTATTATGATACAAAAATTAAAATTAAAATCTCCTTATGAGCAAAATATAAACATACGAATTTAAAAGACAACCTCACAAATAGAACGATGACAATAATAGAAACTGTTAAACTAATTCATTGCAAATTACTTCGGTATTTTTATATAGATTTTATTTTTTTTTACTGAGGAAAAATGCATAACAAATTTATCATCTTAACAATTTCTAAGTACACAGTTCATTATTGTTAAGTATATTTACATTGTGGCGTGCAACAAATTTCACAACTTTTCCATTTGCGAAACTGAAACTTACTAGTCATTAAACAACTACCCATTTCTCCCTCCCACAGCCCCTAGTTTCTGTTTCTGTGAATTTGGTTACTCTACATACCTCTTATAAGTGGAATTAGAATCATGCAGTAGATAGATTTTTGTGACTAGCAATAGATGGTTTTTAAAGTGCTATCCTAGTGCTTTAAAATAGAGCACATGATCTACTAAAATTGATAGATAAATGAAAAACATCTTTAAAAGAAGATGTAGTGACAATGATTCTTGCCTACCCAGAATCCATTTCTCTCTTCTGTTTTTCAAAAGGGACCCCAAATGTAATTCAAATACTCTTGCCATTGTCAACTCCAGAGTAAATACAAACCAATAATGAAATTCCTATTTCCAATGATTGACTCAGGAACCCAGGCATAAGCCAATTATCACATGATATTGTCCTGTTAATCTTTATGGGCATTGAGAAGTGAGCATGTGGACTGAGTCTACTAAATAGACTATAAGGAAGAATTTATAATCAATGGATTAAAGATAGTTTTTTTTCCCTCTCTCCTATGAGAGTTAACGAATAAAGCAAGCTGCCTAATTGCTACTGGAAATCATGATAAAAGTGATCAAGACAGCCTTAGTGTTCCCTTCAGCTGGACCTAACTTTAGACATGCTCCTGCTCTAAGCCCTGATCTCCGTGCTCTAGGCCCTGACCTCCCTTTTCTCAGAACACTTATTTTAGAAAACTTGTCATTATAAATCCTTTCTCAGCCCTTTTGAGATATAAACCTTTTTAAAAGACTTTTGCCAGTTTTGCTACCAGGACTGTCTTTCTACAGGACTATATGAACCATCTCTTGGAAATATAGTCAACAAGGGAGATTGTGTCCCTCTCTCCCAATATCCATGGGAGAGGAGGAGGCTAACTCCTGTTGCTTTCTTGCTCTGAGTTGCAAAACTATCTTCTGTCATGAAGATACAGGAAACTTTGTTCTACTTTGGACAAAGTCAGTTAGCAAACACAGATGACCTTGGATATAACATATCCTAGTTCTTGAAAATCCTCCTCCCTTGTGTTTTACCACAGTTAAGTTTGAACTCAGATCTGATCTCTCTTTCCTACTGCAATAGCTTTAAATAAAGTCTTTCTTGCCTGCTTAACTTTGTCTAGTGTAGGCTTTTGCTTTGACATAACCAGGAACAACATCAGAATGGAGTTAAAAATGCTGATGTAAGGGGGGGGATACAGATAAGAAAATCAAGGAGAAGTTGAACCAGAGGCCCCAGTCATGTCATGTCTAGAATCCACCTTATCTCTAGGCTTTCTATTATTTGGGATAAGTGTTATAAATGTTTAAGTCAGCTTGATTGAAGGTTTTGTTAGGGACACAACATATTAATTCATGATAATCTTGTATTTTAAGATTATAAGTACTAAATTACCATTGACCCGTGATACACAATGACTACAACTAGAAGTTGAAGTATTTTTTACTTCTTAAATATTAAATTTAAATTGGCTAAAAATTAAATCTCTAATTGGCCAGGTGCAGTGGCCTATAATCCCAGCACTTTGGGAGGCTGAGGTGGGTGGATTACGAGGTCAGGAGATCGAGACCATCCTGGCTAACACAGTGAAACCTCAGCTCTACTACAAATACAAAAAATTAACTGGGCATGGTGGTGGACACCTGTAGTCCCAGCTACTCCAGAGGCTGAGGCAGGAGAATGGCATGAACCCAAGAGGTGGACCTTGGAGTGAGCCAAGATCTCACCACTGCACTCCAGCCTAGGCGACAGAGCAAGACTCCATCCAAAAAAAAAAAAAAAGATTAAATCTCTGTAAGTTACAGGAGAAAAAACATATTAACACTTTAATTGTTTTCATAGTAAAAGTAGCAAATATGAGTCTTTACATTTATCCAAGATGAAAGGATGCAAGTTAATAAAGTTCAAATACCTTGATTTTATTGTGCTTAGTGTGTTTAGGACAATGTGAAAAGCTTGTGATCATTGAACAAATGAAAATTGATTGAATAACCATTGCTATGCTGAATCCACATAATATATAATAATTTTACCTAAGCCATATTTAAATTAAACAAACCATTCAAAAGTAAAATGTATCTTTGTAAGATATTATATCTCTACTTTTAGAGGACTATCAGCCCCATTGTATATGTATTGAATGGATATGTTTTCTGTCTGCTTCACAAAAAGAAAAAAATTACAAATTAGAAGTCATAATGGAGCCGGGCGCGGTGGCTCACGCCTGTAATCCCAGCACTTTGGGAGGCCGAGGCGGGCGGATCACAAGGTCAGGAGATCGAGACCACGGTGAAACCCCGTCTCTACTAAAAATACAAAAAATTAGCCGGGCGCGGTTGTGGGCGCCTGTAGTCCCAGCTACTCAGGAGGCTGAGGCAGGAGAATGGCGTGAACCCGGGAGGCGGAGCTTGCAGTGAGCCGAGATCGCGCCACTGCACTCCAGCCTGGGCGACAGAGTGAGACTCCGTCTCAAAAAAAAAAAAAAAAAAAAAAAAAAAAGAAGTCATAATGGAATCCACACTCATTTACTGCTATTTTTTTCTTCAACAAAAAGGAATCAAGAAATAATACAAAATCACATAGACAAACACATGAAATGAACTAGTGCCTATGCACAGTATTTATGCAAATCTGTCAGCTTCAGAGGGATCAATAGTAAACTGTTAAATTGCTACATCCTCAATTGCAAGAAAATCAGCAGGAAGCTTGGCAATGAAGAAACAGAAAACTCTCTGAATATATATGCCTCTTCTTTTGCCGTTAACATGGTGACGTTTCTGCTTGCAGCTCATGGGCCCTCTGTAGTCAACTGGAGGAAACAACACAATATCATAGATCCCTGCTCCAGTGTTCTGAGACGTATCTGGAAAGGCCTAACCATTTTCTCTCAGGTATTGTGCTCCATTGCAAGTGATAGAATCTTCCTTGAGAGAATCTAACTTCGGTAAGGAAAAAAAAAAAAAGTCACCTCAACCTGAGCTCTTGAACCATAACTCAGAGTCAACAAGAGCTTATTTTCACAACTTTTAAATATTCATGAATCCCCAACAGTTGCAGGCAATGGGAAAACTAAGGTGGCCAAGAGAGGAATGCTGTTCCTGTGTTAATGCGATAAGAAATGATATGAAAGTCTTATGGTATTAAACATTTCACCTGTATCATATTAGCACCATACCACAGACCTTACTTTTCCTCAGCACAATACAGAAATCACTATTATGTTAAGACTTTTCTCCTAAGGAATAATTGATAAAGGAACTGATGGGATAGGAGATCTAAAATGCACTGTGATTTCCACTTTTTTATTTAAAAAGCAATGTATCTTTAAAAGTCTTTCCCAAATCAGCATATGTCTGAAAACTTTTGGTTTACAATGTCTTCTGGAAATGCACTAAAGTAATTTTGTGGAAAATTTGTATTGTTTCTTATTCTTCCACAAATGATTACCTCATAAACCAAAAAGTATCTGAGACAAATCTCAATCAATTTAGAATTTTATTTGCCGAGGATGAGGACGCATACTCAGGAAACAGGTCTGTACCTTTCTCCAAAGACGATTTTGTGGGCTTCCATATTTAGAGGGGAAATGGCAGATATTGGGGAAAGAGGAAGAAATTTTACAAAGGTGTGGGTAGATAAGAGGCAAGCCATTGGTTGCATTATTTTGAGTCCCATGTGAGAGTGGAATAGAGGAATAGTCACTTATGCATTCATCTAGCTCAGTGAATCTGCATTTTTACGAAAGATAAAATAAGCATAAGGCAGAAGCAGCAATCAGATATACATCTGTCTCAGGTGAGCAGAGAGATGACTTCAGTTCTCTCCTTTGCCCCATACCTGTGAAGAAAAGTTATCAGTTTACATCGTCAGGGTGAAATTCAACAGACTGTGTTGGCGTAAATATCTTGGGGCCCACAAGGAATTTGCTAGTACATGAATTGTGAGGGAGGCAGGTTTGTATGATGTAGTTCCCATATTGAATTCTACCTCTGCCTTAGAGAGTTTGAGGTCCCGACATTTATTTTACTTTCACAATGTAAACCAGAAATGTGGGTATATGCGCATGTGGATGCATTTGTTGTGTGTGTGTGTGTGTGTGTGTGTATGTATATGAATATTACTGTGTATATGTGTAAAGGTGTGTACAGACTGTGAGTATGGAGGTATAAGTACATGTGCTTATACAACAGGCAGTAATCATAGAATTAGATCTGGAATGATCTGTAAAATCATGTAAGATGTTGATCTTCAAGTTTTCTGAATTAGTTGAGAAGAAATACATATTTCAATGTATTTATTGTAGAATACCTATTCTGTTCTTTAAAAAAATGGACAAATTTTAAAGTAAAATTGTTAAATTGATATTTAATGTCTATACATGAAGTTGCCTAAAGTGTTTCATCTAAAAAACACTTCAGCTACCTCATTTGAACATACAGAATAAAAGTAATTTATCTATTTACTTATTGCAGTTTCGAAGAAAATAAATTATATTTACTCAGAATTTACAGATGTAAGTGAAATTTTAGATAATGTCTTCTTCATACAGAAAGACATTGACTTCATTTAATTGCTTAATGACTGCCTTGGTAAAGATTATAGAAGTTAGTGGTCTCCATTAGGTTTTGTCTGCTTCCTGGCTAGATTTAGGGCATATTTTGACATCATTTTTGTGTTTTTTTAGTTTAAATCTTGCAACCTTGCTAGTAGCAGATATAGCGGGCAGAGAAAATGTTTAATCAGTGGCTGATCATCAAAAACTGAACTGAATGATAGTCTCCTGAAACTGAAACCTAAATAAGTTTAAACTTTACCCAGTTTTCCCAGAAATGTTCATACACATAGATTGGTAAGATGTTTAGTAGATTTTAAAATAAAATAATTCTGAGTTTAATGTTGGGTTTTAAAGGATAAATATTTGATTTTAAAAGGTGAAATATTAAGATAATTTACACTCACTTTCCTATCTTCTGCAGAAGGAAATCTTAGGTTTGTAAATTATTGAAACATAAAAGTAGATGATTTTATAGTGTTTAATACTTTGCATTTATTAAACAAACTTCATTTAATATGGTTTACATTGCATATTTTCATTATTTACTATATGAAAATATTTCTTTTATTTTAGTCTAAATGAACTTCTCACTTAAGCCATGAGTAACAGAAATAGCAAGACCACTGTAAAGGAAATAACTTGCCTTGCTGGTTTGGAAGAAAGGAAAGAAGGAAGAAAAAAAATGAAGGAAGGGTGTAAAAAAGGAAGGAAGTGAGAGAGAAAGAAGAAAAGAGAATGAGAAAGAAGAGAGAGGGAGGCAGGGAAGGAAGGAGAAAGAAAGAAAAAGGGAGAGAAAGCGGGAGGGAGGAAAAAGCTCTGACATTAATATTTATACTATATTATATTTATATCTATTTCTGCATAAATATTATAAATAATTATATATATACATAATTAGGCCATAAACATCTGAAATCACCTAGGCAAAAGACTGAAAGTTTTCCTCCCTATCCAGTTTCACCCACCCTTAGGATGTGTAAAGGTTTTCTTGTGTTGTTTTGTGTGTTTTTTTCCTCCAAACATTTGGAGACTAGTGTTGGGTTAAGAACAAAGAAAAAGATGACAAGTATCAAATTCAAAAACAACCTGTTTTAGTCAGTCGAAACTAGTCTGAACAACAGCAAAGGATTTCAGGAATTCTCTAATCCAACTGCCCTATTATCCAAATGAATAAACTAAACCCTGGGACTCCGAATGACTTGCCCATAGTCGCATCATGAGTCAGCAGCAGAGAGAGTGGACCTGGTTTCAGATATTCTGAAAGTTAACCTGATCTTTTATATCAAGATCTCCAGTACCTGTTATTAAAAAGAGTTGAAAAGAAGGGGGAAATAAACAAATTATCATGGGAATTATGCAAATTCAATGATTTTAAAGTATTTCAATTTTATTTTATCAGGCCTCTTCAAAGGTATTGTTCTATCAACTTTTTCATCTTTAGTTTTTTTCTCTCTCTAGTCTGTAAACATTTTGCTTCTTTAACTTTCATCATCCCATTCAACTGCATCCCTAATGCAATTCTTTTCATTGTCAAACTTTTTTAAAAAATCTACAATCATGGTTTCCATTAGCAGATAACTCATCTATTCATTAGCATATTGCAATCTGGTTTCTATTAGTCTCACTCTTCAAAAGTAGAACTCAGCCAAATCACGTATTTTGATTGAGAGATAGCAAATATTATTTTTATTGGAACTTGTATTATGCACTACTCATAGTAACAAGATATTTTGTGTATATCACTTAATTTATTCACCTAAAATAATTCAAGCACTATGTTCATTTTATCAAAGGAAAAACTGATGTTGAAATATTAAGTAGTATATTCATTATTGTTCACAGTTTATGTAATTATATAGATCATTGCTGGGTATCATTATTGTTTATAAATTTGTAACCTTCTTTCCTTCACATTATGTTTTATAAAATATTTTTTCATAAATTCCCCAAGACTCAATGAATTTCTTATTCTAATATACCAAATGTATTGTTACTAGCTGCTAAATCTAATAATCTCTTTTTCAATGATAATGTCCAAAGTCAAAAGTAGTCAAATAAAAATCAATTAGAAATCATCAACTCTTTTTCTGTTCTGGTAGAGAGGGGAATTTAAGAGTGTGAGCTGCAGTCGGACATACCGGAGTTTGAACTTCATCTCTAGTACTTAAGGGACATGTGCAGCAGGAAGCAAATTTAGCTGTTCTCTGCTTTATTTACCTCATTTGTAAATTTGGAACATGACATCACTTCAAAAGATTATTGGGAGCTTGACACGAGATAAAGTATGTAAGGAACTCAGTACAGTGTCTAACATATAAGAACTATTAATTTATACTTTACTCCCTCTACTGAAATGTTTACTTCGTTTGTCTTCTCTAGTTTGGTTTTAAAATTCCAACTCTCTGATTACTCTTTCTCAGCCTCTTAGCCCTTTGTGGCTGATTCTTCTTTGTTATTATAATCCATATTTTTGCCTTTGACTTTTTCTTTCATCCCTCTGGCCATTTTCCTTAGATGATTTTACTAAGTCCATAGTTTCACCTGCCACTTCTGTGTGTATAGAATTATCACGTCTCTAATTATAACCTCTCTCCTGGGTATCTCTAAGCCCTTTTACAATTATTTCTCAAATAAGACATGAAATTCAACAAGAAATACATGCCTTGTCACCTTTTCCCCATTAAAAAATATTCTCCCAATTTTCAAAAAATAGACAAAATAGGAACCATAGTCGTCCAGAAATTTTCCAGTTCCTTACCTACTATCATCCAAACATGCCAAGAGGAAACACACTCCTGACAACTTGGTTTTCTTCTCTGTTGTTATCTTGTTCCTATTAGTTCAGAATCCAATATTATTCTATAGAACATGACAGTAGCTTACTACAGACTCAAAAAAAAAAATAGAAATCTGTGATCAGGTAGAGGTACATTTTTGAAATTAATATTTTAGATCTATTTATAGCTATTGTGATACATTAATTGTTGACTTATAAGTAGAAAGGCTTTCTACTGTAGTACATTGTTTTGCCACAATATTTTACTAATTATTTCTCTGAAGAAATACAGTAGTAGCAGATACTGGAATAATATCAAGATTGCAGAGCTCTAAATCTCTTAAAAATGCTTTGTTACAAAAAAAAGAAGTACAACATTGTAATTATAATGTATTCTTGCAATCAAAGGCTATTGTATGTAATTGTCCAAGTGTCATAGTCTTTTTTTTTTTTTTTTTTTTGAGAAGGAGTCTGGCTCTGTCGTCCAGGCTGGAGTGCAGTGGCCAGATCTCAGCTCACTGCAAGCTCTGCCTCCCGGGTTTACGCCATTCTCCTGCCTCAGCCTCCCGAGTAGCTGGGACTACAGGCGCCTGCCACCTCTCCTGGCTAGTTTTTTGTATTTTTTAGTAGAGACGGGGTTTCACCATGTTAGCCAGGATGGTCTCCATCTCCTGACCTCGTGATTCGCCCGTCTCGGCCTCCCAAAGTGCTGGGATTACAGGCTTGAGCCACCGCGCCCGGCCAATTCCACAAGAAAAAAGTATTTCTTTTTTGAGATGACTAAACGATATTGTAACCTGTGGAATAACACAGTGAGAAGCAAATTAAGCTCTCTAAAGTCACAACTAAATTTGTCATAATATCGAATTAATAAATGCCTTTGTGACCTTATTTTTGCATTGCTTCAATTCTGTTGTTGCTTATTCAGTAAACTTTAAAGCATGTATAACATACATCTTCATATTTAGTTATAAAAACCTCAAAATATCTTAAATTGAAAATTTATCAGAATGGTAATTCAATAAGAGATTAAAGGTAATATGTTATTACATATTTCAACATTTTGCTGATAGTGTAATAATTGTTGAAATGAGCTAAAATCTAATCGAAATCAAAAGACAGACACCAATACCTAAGCACAAAACACAAGACCTTCAGTGTCTTGATTTCTTCACTGTCGCATCTACTATTTCTAGCAGGTCCATAGAAGTTTGTAAATCCACATATAACTAAAATTTCTTTGGCAATAAAATGTTTTTCTTTCCCGCAAGCACCCTTTGAAATGATTTTAACACACCAGAGAGCACTTCTATCCATTCCCAGAAGAAATTCAACGTCTTCTTCAAGACTTTATGATCCTCATATTATTTGCTATTGAGCAGACAATAACAAGAAGCTATTCTGAAATCTAATGCGTGCTTTAGGTTTTTTTGTTTGTTTGTTTGTTTTTCCTCACTAGGCTAAAGCTATAAATAGAAAGCTCAAAATTTTACATTTATATCTTGTTCAGAGCAGATGTGCATTTTAATGTAGACAACCTGAAATCCATCTGCTATTTATGTGAGACCCTATACAAATAGTTCTTTAATGTTTAGAGTTACTAAAATATGAAGCTTGCTTGGCAGATTGAGGAAATAGAATTTTTATCATCTCAGAATATGGGTAAAACATCCAAAATACTTTGTCCTTTTTTTGGCTAGCAGCCTTGTAAGGTAACAGATGTAGTATGACATTTAAAAATCTGAAGAGAGGCCGGGCGCGGTGGCTCACGCCTGTAATCCCTGCACTTTGGGAGGCCGAGGCGGGCGGATCACGAGGTCAGTAGATCGAGACCATCCTGGCTAACACGGTGAAACCCCGTCTCTACTAAAATACAAAAAATTAGCCGGGCGCGGTGGCGGGCGCCTGTAGTCCCAGCTACTCCGGAGGCTGAGGCAGGAGAATGGCGCGAACCCGGGAGGCGGAGCTTGCAGTGAGCCGAGATGGTGCCACTGCACTCCAGCCCGGGCGACAGAGTGAAGACTCCGCCTCAAAAAAAAAAAAAAAAAAAAAAAAAATCTGAAGAGAATGAGCAATTAAAATGATTATTTTAAAAACAGCACTGTCAGTGCTGTTTGTTGTTAATATGTCTATATGTTTGTGTAAATACATATATAATATGATATATGTGTAATACATATCATAAAATACATGCATATGCAATTTATAATATGTGTGTATATATTTGTACACAAATATATATTTCCTGAGAACATGCTCAATAGCTGCACTCACTTATGGATGTGTATTAGAAAAGGGTGAAACTGTTTCTCAAGAAGCCATGTGTTTATTGGATTTTAACGCAATAGATATTTGGAATAAATGACTCTAAAATAAAATCATAAGCTTAGAATTTGAAACAAGAAATGGAGGCCATAAAATGACATCAGATGTTTTCTAAATGAATATTAATGATATAAAGATGGTTTGCAATGCTGGCTCTGCAGTCAGTTTATCTGGATTTAAATCTCAGTTCCACCATTTACCAGCTGTTGGGTTTTGGATGAGCTACTTAAACTTTCTTCTAAAATTATTCTAAGTGTTCAGATCTAATTCGGTATTTCTTTCTGGGTATAAGAGAGGTCTACATGTTTTAATCTCTTACAGACAGTAGGAATGGGAGGGATGTGATGGGTTCTGGCCGGTAAGCTGTGAGTGGAAGCAATGTGTGCCCAGTTTGGGTAAGCCATTTCATAGCTGCTATGAGCTCTCCATGTTTACTCCTTCCTTCCACAGTGACACTGAAAGCTAAGAATTGGATAAGAGGAGTCACAAGCAATGGTCTTTCTTAATTTATGAAGAAAAGGGGTGCATATGGCTTATTGTTCTGCAGGCTGTATAAAAAGCATGACACCAGCATCCAATTCGTGAGGGTTTCAGGTTCCTTCCACTCCCGGTGGAAGGTGAAGGGGTGCCAGAACATGCAGAGATTACGTGGTGAAAGAGATCAGCCTGATCCTTGAGTGAAAATATATGGAGAATAACAATAAACATCTAATATGAGTATGAAATAAATCTTGATTGTGTTAAACTGCTGAGAGTTTGGAACTTATTTATAACTTTGCCTAATGTACTCATTGTGTACTATAGTTTGGGTGTTGGTCACCCAAATTGCCTGTTGAAATTTGATCCCCATGTTGGAGGTGGAGCCTAAGGGGAGATTTCTAGGTCCTAAGGGAAGATTCCTCATGAGTCACTTCCCAGGGTAATGAGTGAGTTCTTGCTCTTGCTCACAAGAGTTAATTGTTAAAAAGAGCTTGGTACCTCTTCCTTTCTCTTGCTGCTTCTCTTGCCATGTGATCGCTGCACACACTGGCTCCCCTTCACCTTCCACCATAGATGGAAGCAGCCTGAAGCCTTCACTAGAAGCTGAGGCTGGTGCCACGCTTCTTGTACAATCTACAGAAACATGGGCCAAATATACCTCTTTTCTTTATAAGTTACCCAGTCTCGGATATTCCTTTAAGATAATAAAAATAATATAAGATCTGTGCCTTGATTTTCCCATCTATAACTAGGATAATAACAGTACCTAGTTAGTTGGATGGTAGTCAGCAAAATTTTATTGAACTAAGAGATTAGCATAACTTTGTAATTCCTATTAATAAAACTGGTTTATATATCCTTTACTTAATTGATTTTAAATTCTAAAACATTTCATGTGTCATAAAGTCCAACAATATACACTGAGTTCACACTTTCTGCAATGCCTACCATCTCAAGTTAAAAAAAAAAAAGTCTCAAATATTGCCTTAATATAAAATGGCTCGAATAAGGCATATAATATTTTTGTCATATAAAATATTGTATATTGACAGCAATATCCCAGTGGCTGATTTATTGATAATATCTTTGACCTTTAGAACCTTTTTTTTTTCTATTATATATAAGGAAATACAAACTAGGTAACAGGAAGAAATGAGAAAAGGTAGAAAGAGACAATAGTGAAGACTGGTCGACACTGGAGTACAAAAGATTACTGCAGGATTGTTCTATGAAGCTGATTACAGCAGCTTTATCTTATCAAGCTTTGGCATTGAAGACCATGTGAATTCATCTACAACCCTGGTAGTGAAATAAGAACATTTTTTGTTTCTGAAATTTTAAGCTCTTTGCGGACACACTTTTTACTTAATCTGCATGACATCAGAGAAAGGTATTATTTTCTATACTTTACAGATAATGAAAATATACCACAAACCACAGGAAGAATAAAGAGTCACTGTTTACCCAAAGGCATTGACTCCACGGGGAAAACAACTCTGAGGTCTTCGTTTCCATTCAGTTGTTCATTTATTGCTAACTCTCACATTGTAAGCAAGAGACAAATATGAAAAGAACAGATTTTCAAGGCAGACAAAAAGAAAACATTTTCTCTGGAGGAGCAAAGAATTTTTACATTATTTTCATTTTGCTAAACTTTAGGGAACAATTTGACCAAAGAAAGAAGAAAAAGTGGATTAGCAGATCTCATGGACCGACAGTCTCTGGATGGTAGGAGATCCATTTAGCAGAAATAAAAATGAGAATACAATGTTTCTGATGTATTTAATTTGGAGAAAAACATTTTCATGTTCTTTCAATAAACAAAGTTAATCACATTACATTTTACTTCTGGTAAAAGAATATTAATTAAATTGATTATGTTCACATTAGAGAACAATATAACATATCATAGTCAAATAACATTTATGTTTATATTCATTATTACAAGCATTAAAAGGAAATAAATAGTGTTGTGGCAAATACTACTTAAACAGGCAGAGTCTCCCATATCTGGAAATTTATCATCTATACTGCTAGAGAGAGTTAAGGATATTTTAATAGTATTTAATTAACTAAAATTTAAGAGATTATTGCTTTCAGCCATTTAAAAATTATTAATTGAATATTGACTACAGGCTTGGTCTGTGTTTACCATTATCCATTAAGAGTTTGTTATTTAATTGGGGAAATCCAAGTCAAGATACAGTAAATATCCAAGAAACTCATCAAATATTTGAATAAAAATCATGGCACCCATATTTTATGGTGTATTTATACTATTATTCATAAAACACTAAGAAAAACTATTAATATCCACCTCCAAAAACATGGAAGCAATTTCCCATTTTCAAAATTATTAATATTCCCATCAAATAAATGCTATTTGGAACTATCTTATTGGAAATAAATAAAATACCCTTTATCCAATAATGATATCTTTGAAGAAATGAGTATCCTCATATACTTACAGTGCTATTATAAATAACTAGAATTTCTGGAACTATTGTTTTACATATACTAGAAAATCTTAAAATTTTACATTCCAGTTAAAACATATATTCGATATTTAGTAATTCATGCTAAATTATCATAAATATTTCCAAAGATGTGGATAAAATAAGCCTCACTGAAAATATATTTATATAAAATAATGAAACAAGTAAAATGTTCATATCCACATTATAAACTGATACGAGGAAATTCTGTTCTGTCTAAAAATGATACAGAACAATGTGTAAAGACATGCAAAATGATTATAACTTATAATAAAACATAACTGAGATGATTTTTAAAATAATTCAGTAAAAACCCAGAGAAATCAAACTCAGTGTGGATAAAGGCACCAAAAAAGTGGAATGAATAAAGTCACAAACACTAGACTATGAAGAAAAATCATGTTTTGGAAAAGCTATCCACACAATACAAGAATTTTTAATTGAAGAAAAATTCACTGGAAAAGGTACAGAAATAGCAATAATTATATAGTGTACATAAAATAAAAAGAACCATGGTTTACTTTGAATGAAAATGAATGATTGGAAGGAGAAGGAAAGGGGAGAATATAATTAAGATTATTACAGCTAGCATTTATTGAACCTTACTATGCGGCAAGAATTGTGGTAAACACTTTAAATACACTTACTTATTTAAATACCTACCACTATTCATTGAGGTAGGTAAGTACCTCTAACCCTATTTAATAGGACAAAGTGCAGGGAAATGGTTGACTGAGAGTTCTGGAGGCAACTTGCCTTCTTTCCCATCTCAGCTCCTCTACTATTGGCTGTGAAAGCTTATCAAGTTACATAGCTGCTGTATGACTCATATTAAAATAATGACAATAACAGTACCTAGCTCAACAACTGCTATAAAAATTAAGTAACTTAACACATATAATGTTATGATACTCTCTAGTAAATGGTAAATGCTATAAAATTTTATTTTTTTAAAAAAATTTTTGTATATAATTATTACAGGTACATAATAGGTACATATATTTATGCAGTATATGTGATGTTTTTATACAGGCATGTAATATGTAACTATCAAAACAGGGTAATTGGGATATAAATTGATTCTTAAAAATTCTAAGTAATGCTCAAGGTAACACTACTAGTAAATAAATTGCAGAATGGGGACTTGAAGCCAGATCTGTGTGATCACAAAGCCTGGGCTCATAAGTACCATGCTGTCTCCTTGGTTCATACCCACAGGCTACACTGAAATGCCTTCTCGTACCTTGGAAATAAGGGAAAATGTCTTTTCCTCTCATTTGATACACAATCAGTACAGAAGCACGAAAGAGCTCTTTGAAGAAGAGAATGGTTTTGAGACCTCAGGCTTCCCACACCCTGAGAAAGGTTCTGTGTTTGTAAAGAAATCATGTGTTAATCAGCAGAGACTTACCAGCTTCTGAAACCAAAAGAAGAGCATCCCAGAGAAAGTATGCATGGAAGCACCGAGAAGCACAGAGGGAATCAAAGCCAAATGGCTGTATGTATCCCATTTTCATTGGCTGAATCCTTCGAGGCTTCAGCCTGCTGTGAAAAAACATTTCATTCATTCCACAGTTTGATTCACCTGGTTCTTCTTTGGCTTCTCACGACGATCTATCTTCAGAAAAAAGTGCAGTGACCATGCCACATGAATATGGAAGTCTTTGTAACACATTTTCATTATATTTTCATGCTCATTGATTTTCTGAACCAATCTTGTTAATATGAATAATTGAAGTTGACCGCATATTTTATTGTTTAAACCACAGTACTTTAAGAGTAAAAAAGAGCCCAATCAATGCCATGGGAAAACAGCCTGAAAACAAACTCTCATGGGAAATTTGGGGCTTATTGTCAGGCTAGGTCAATATGACTTAATGCCTGAGATTTTAAAATATTCTCTCTATCCTCACTCCTTTCCCAAATTCAGTTTTTCAACATATAGACTGTATAGCCTACTATACGCAGGGTAATTGTTCTTGAATTAAGGTAATGCTTGATATGATGTAAATGATGGCTGTGTGATCCTGGATAAGGTACATAATGCTTTAAGCTATAATTTCCCCAGTTTTCAATTGCAAATAATGATACCTATCTGTAAGAATTTATATACAACACACACACATATTTACATACGTATACATACACATACACATAAATATGTTAGTCCAGTGAATACTCAAAAACTGGTAGCTGTTATTAGATCTCATGACTTTAATGCCACTCTCTGAGGCCACTTGTGATTCAGGCAGTTGACTTTTCTCAGGCAACAGTGCACTGTTCCACTGTGTGCTTTTTTCAAACTTCTACATCTGCTATGTTCCAAGAACAGTCAGTCCTCTATGTATTAATATGGTGAGAACAAAGCCATGTACCTCAGTTCTGCCTTCCACCAACAGTTGGCAATAGTAGTTGGTTTCATAATAATTTGGATGTATAACTAAATATACTTGTGAACTACCTTTAAGTAGATAAAATGTTTGTAAGTATGGATGTTTCTGTTTTATGCTAGAAGCATTGTCATATGTAGATTGTCTGACTGGGAACAGGCCATTTGTGGAAGAGGGAATAAAAATCCTTAGGGATGAGATTTCACCTAGGGAAAAATAACTTTTCAACTGTAGATGATGTTTCCTAATTACAGGAAATTTTGAGGATGCATAAAATTTGAAGGCATTGGGAGTGCAATTGGAAGGCCTGGATGACTAGAATTCCAATAAAAGGACTCCCCAGTGAGTGATTATAGAAAAAAACAGAAACGACCTTTGGAGAAACCTATAGTTAAAAAGTGATAAAAGGAGCGAGAAAACCCGGCAAAGACAAAAATAGGACAGAGATGTAAGGTACAAAACACTATCAAGTGTAGTGTCACTGAAGTCAGGGAAAGTGGACGATGAATGTGCAAAGGACTTGTAAGAAAAGCAATAACAAGAAGAGCGTGGCACCTTCTCTGTTGTTACAACCCTTTTTTAGTGTCTGGTAACTTCTGAGAAATATGGCATTCATTTGCCAAAATCTATTGGAGGGAAACTATAATGTTGAGTCAAGATTTCTACTATTTTGTGATAAATGGTTTTAAGTGATAAGTGAAAACCTGTCTTTTTTTTTGCTGAAAAGCTCACTGATACTTTGATTATGATATTAAGGAGGTTTATTGTAGACTGTGTGTAGTACCTTAGAGAGCCTGTGGCAGTGATGCAGATTTGAAGGATCCATGGCTGGCCTAATTGAGGTTTTCTTAAATATTATATGGCTGTGTGGAGATGGCATCTTGAGTCAACCAGGATCCAGAAATCCTACAGAAATGCTTAAATAGTCACACTCACAGCTAGTAAGGATACTTGAGGTCTCTCAGCTTTAGGACTGGTGTATATTATGTGCAAAATGCCTTTTATAATCATTGCTGAATAGTTGAACAAGCTCTGGCAGGACTCTAATAAATGTGGATTTTTTTTTGGAGAGGTATTGAAATACAAAGTGGCAGTAATTGTGCTTTATTTTTTTTTTTTTTTTTTTAAGAAAGCACACCATGTATATCCACATTTAGAATAAGAATAGTTACTCCTATATAGAATATATGCCATGTTGGCCAGGAGTATATGCCATGTTTATGGCACATTTTTAAAAGTTTTAATTCTTTTTATTTAAAGAAAAATACCATAAAATATATTGTTTTCCATGGAAATTTGCCAATCTCTTTTTTCCTTCTAGCTTTTTTTGTCCTTTGCCTACGTGACTGTTAAATTGCACAAAATCTAAATTCTTATCTATGTTTGTTTGACATTTGAATTCTAAAAGAACATATGAATATTTAAAACAAGTTTTAATAAAATTTTATCATTAGAAACCAATTATTATTCATATTTCATTTAAATCTAGTTAATGCAGAATGTATTCATAAAGAAAAGCAATCCACAAAAAAAAACTGCTATTACTGTATTCTAAATAAACTTGATATCAACTGGACCAAATTTTAATATTATCTACAATTAAGAAAGGGTGGGCCTTTAGGATATTTACAATTTCATTATCAAGAAGCGCATTCTTTTCTCCAAGTAAATGTTTTATTGCCATATAATTCTAAATTGCTTATACAAATTCTGTTACAAAACCCACATTCTTTTCTTGATAATTCAAATAATTTGGAAAAAAACAGAGTACTCATTGTTTCAGAAATATAGTTTATGTACATTTTTATTGAAGTTTATAATTGTTTAATTTTTCCAGATGTTTGGTAGTTTTGAAATGGTTCTGTTACTATCAGATTATATGCATTATTTATAATGTGTACATATTCATTATTCAACATATGTTCTTGCTTCAGTTAATGTTAGACTATCCCCTATATTTGTTTTTAAAAGGCTCACCAGCATTATAATAAACTAACTCAGATTTTCCTTGTTCCTCCTAACTTAGCCACTTCCAAAGCTGTGTGACCACAAGCAACCTACTTAACCTCTAAAAGCCTTCTATTCCTCATCTGTAAAATGCGGTCATCATTAACTTGCAGAGACTTTGTGAATGTTCAATGTAACGTCCACCATGCACTTGGTGAAAGTTAGGTGCTGAATATTGCTGGCTGTTAGCAGTAAATGAAATTGAGGTCAGCAAACTCTGCTCTCCTTCTAAAAAGATATCAAGAAAGAAGTAGCTAGTGATCGTAGCTTTTCCTGTTTTCACCATGAAAATATTGACTATGTACATCATTGACAAAGTCTTTTACTGACCCTATGATACTCACTCAATGCTTTGATATATGCCACACATGCTGAGATTAGAACAGTCATGCAGTTTTCTAACAATCGCACTTTAGACTCACAGAGTCAGATAAAAAGAGATTTTATCAAGCCAGTCAAAAGATCTGTTGATCTGTATAAAAACATTACTTAAGCATAAATTTTCATTAAACTTTCCCAAATGTAACACTTAAATTTGTGAGAATGAAAAATAGGTATCTGAAGAAATAGATGATCGGTCTCCTAAAACAAAATTTAAAATTCTTTGTCTCCTTCAATAGATTTGTTTTGGCGCTGACCTAATTTCTATGCTAATTCATAGGGTTTACGATTGCTTTATTCTTTGCACAGCCTGTATTTTTTCCTTCTTTCAAATCTCCCAGGGACTGACTCCAGGAAGTAAGTCATATGCATCATCAATAAACCGCATTTAGTTAACTGTTCTTTATTCGGCAACTCCTGATCCACTTTGTGGATTTTCTATGCCCTTCATTTCTTTCCCTCCTCAATCCCACCACCTTTCTTTTGATGATTTCACTGCTCATTATCACCTCTACCAGAAGTGAGAAGAAAGAATGTGGAATTAAAATGAGTTGAAAATGACTTTTAAAATTTATTTTCAGGATAAGGAGGAAAAGTTGAAAATGTTAGCTAAAATTAGGCCTGGGGTTTTCTAATGACTTCATACAGTTATTTTTATCCCTGTTAAAGTGATGCTAATTGAGTTCTGAAATGAAAGGACCCTTCCACCCTATCTTATTCTTTCCTATTGGAATATATAAGGAAAGAGGAGAAATGTCAAATCTATTTACACAAAGTTTTCTAAAGCATAAAGTAGTCATTAGGACAGAATAATGCTTACAAAGGTCCTATTTATGAGTTGCACAGTACAGCACTAAATGTTTCAGAATACAAGTTTTATAGTGAATTAACTCATTTGCACCCTCTTCATGCAAGTGTGTAAATGTATGTTTATTTACTAACTGTCCGGCTTTCTTAGCAAGAGCCTCACTGTTGATTCCCTATTAGTGTCACTATTAATTTCTGAATAGTGTAGGGAAATGAAGTAGGAGTTTTTAATTTTGTGTGATATACTTAAAAAGTAATTAGTACTTCAGTAGTTACTTAAAAATATTTGTAAATATTTGCAAATTTGAACAAAGGAATAAAATAAAGTTTAGAGTAACTCTTAAGATCAAGGCTTTTGATCTTAAACATAGATGGTTTAAAAAATATACTGGTTTTATAAGTTATCCTCTAATATCAGAGTAATCGTGAGGTTAAATTCTAGTACTATTATAAGAAATGGGAATATTTTCATAATTTGAGTCAGCTATAAGTCATCTTTCTTACTGTCAACTAACATGCAAAATGAGGGCTAACTAGGTGATCCCTAAAATCACCCAAGGCTTTTCAGTACTTTCAAGTATGCACACAGCTATGCACACATTATATATTTTACATGTATACATTGGGAGAAGATTTAAGTTAGCCACACAGCTTAGACAAGTTGTGTCCACATGTATGTATCTATTTAGGAAGTAGTAATGGACTAAAGAATCCTCTCCTTCAAAAAGGCATCATATAACACATCTGTGCCTCTAGTTTTGTTTTGTTTTTTAATTTTAAATGAGTGATAAATGTTTGTTGAATAGAAATACATTTAAAAGTGTGTGGGCCCTTTATTTTCTCATTCAGATGAGAAAGGCATACCAGAGTAGAAAGATCACATATTTTGAAGGTCACAGATCAGGCTCTGGACAAGCATGTTATGTACGCCTATAAAGCTGGTATAATAATAACCATATTATAAAACTGCTATGAGTATTAACTAAATTACATATGTCAAGCACCTAGTAGCATGTTTGAAACATAATTGACACTAGATAACCAATCTATCATTTCTCAAATGTTGTATTGGTTTTTCAGATGTGATCATCCTCTTAAACTTGATGATTGAATCAAAACAGAATAGAGATATAATATTTCATTGTATATATATATATTTATTATATGTTACATTTAGATGTGGTATATTTTACACTTTTACATAGGTACCAATATATTAATGACATATTTTGTGTACACATATACATATATTTTAATTCATCAAAAGGAACTTCTAATTTTAAATATTCTATTAACAAGACAAAAAAAAAAAAAGAAATGGCCTTAAAATAAGGTAATATTCTAAACTTATATTTATTTGCAATTATGAATTAACCAGAACATGTATATGGTTATGGCTTAAATATCTGTGTATATAGAGAGTACATGAAACTTTGTGTATACCACAATACTGTTAAACTAATCTAAATAGTGGAAGCAGAATTAATTGAGAAATACAAATAAAATTACCTGTAAAGCATAGTGCTTCAAAAAAATTTTTAAAAAGATTTAAAACGTAAAAAGTTTAACAATGGTATCTTTTATTCTTACCTTTTTTTTTTTTTTTTTTTTTTTTTAGATGGAGTCTTGCTCTGTAGCCCAGGCTGGAGTGTAGTGGCACGATCTCAGCTCACTGCAAGCTCCACCTCCCGGGTTCACACCATTCTCCTGCCTCAGCTTCCCAAGTAGCTGGGACTATAGGCGCCCACCACCACGCCTGGCTAATTTTTTATTTTTTTATTTTTTAGTAGAGACGGGTTTTACCATGTTGCCCAGGCTGGTCTCGAACTCCTGAGCTCAGACGATCCGCCCGCCTCAGCCTCCCAAAGTGCTAGGATTACAGGTGTGAGCCACCACGCCCAGGCAAAGATGGTATCTTGATATATACTTATAATCATGCTTACATCTTTATAGTAGAGATAATAAAATTACAAACAGAAGGCTTGCAGTAAATGAAAAATAGTATCTTTTAGTGATAGAATGTAATAAGTAATAATCAAGATAACCTGTGTATCAGCATGCAGTGTCTGTTAATGCCAGATATGAGGTAAGCCATTTCATGCATATATGTGCATGAAGTGTGTCGGGGTCTTTTTTTATGAAATTGAAAGAGAGAAGTTTGATGACTTGTCTAAAGTCACACAGAACTTAGCAACAACCCAGAGAATGTCATCCACTCCTCTGGCTCAGCTCAGTACACCATCTATCCTGTTGTTTTCCTTGTCTATAGGAAAAATAGGCTTGGGAGGCATATAATCTAACTGTTCTTCTAGATCGATTTTTACAAAACACCTGGGAAGCAGGCCCAGAGCAATTGAGACGTCTAAGAAGTTCTTAAGTATTATTTTCAAGGGACTAATAGCATAGAAGCTTTCTGAGTCATCGTTAGAAATATGTGACACCAGAAGGTAGGTCACAGGTTGGCATCATAAGGAATAAGAGTTTGGAAATGCTTTCACAATGCCCAGAGAAAGGATACATGGGAAGAACGAAGCCTATTTAGTCCTTTTTATTTTATTTAAGCCCAATTCAGGTGTAAACATGTGTAAAACGTTGTTCGGATTTTCAGAGAGGAAAGATAATAACAAGTAGGTCAGTGAATGGTTTGAAATGTGGCGTGTAAGGTATTGTTCAATATTATGACAACATCTCCCAGTCTTGAGGACAAACTTCCATGCAGGGACTTTGCAATCACCATAGTCACTTAAAGCAAATGTGGTTGTTAGTGTCATTCCAAACATTATTTTTCAAGATGTGTTCAATTCTTGTGTTTCCACTTACATGAAGAACTTTTGTTATAACTCATGTTTATGCTTTTTAGAAACACTCTAGAGAATAATTATGGCCAAATGGGTATATTTAATTTCTTTTCAACTTAATAAAGGGAGGTATGGTAATAACCCTTTCCATAGAGACCAGCTGGGTGATAGGGTCAGAAGACAAAGATTCTGCTGGTGTGGGCTGGGGGAACATTTTAAAAGGAAGTGCATCTGTACTACAAGCATCCACTGCAAAGCAGGGAAAGGGAGAGTAAGGGGCCAGGGAAAATGAAAGACTTGAGATATAATTACAAAGAGAAAATGTCACTTCACTTGGACTATCATCATAAACAATGGCTCCTGTGCAATATCCTTATAACAAAGGAAAAAATAAAGAAAATGGCTCCCTATGTTTCCACGGTGGATGATCTTAACTTGTTGGAGAGGGCATGACCTGTGAGCGGATAAACAGCCCACTCTGCTGCTCTGTCTAGATGGAGAATTGTTTCAGATTGCAGGTCCTCTGACTGCTGACAGATTGCCTAACTCTGGCCGTGGGCCTCCAACTTCGGGAAGCTGTGGGTATTGTGTAAAGATGTAAGTTAAACACATTTCAGAAGCAGCTTGGTACTGATTTGGGGAGTCAAGTATGTTTCAACTACAGACCTCAAAGTAAATATTTACCAATTATGGCAAAAGTTCAGCTGTAGGGCAGAACCAGCAGCTAAAAAGCACAAGGAGAGGGATCATGCTTCCCTGACTGCAGTTTGTTTACCAACCTTCAACTCAGATGCGCATGTTCCTCTGAGAGTGTGTGCGTATGTAGTGGGGGCCGGGGGTGGGGGGGCGGTGGCAGTGGTGGGGGCTGAGGCTTACCACTTCAACCACTTCATCAGTGCTCCATTTTCACTGTAAAGAGTTTGAAGGAACTGATTTTAAGAGCCAGTGAATCCGACCAATATAATTTGAACAATTATATGCCAAATTTGTATATAGAGAGACTTGTGAACTCCATGTACAGCCCCATTTGCACAATAACAAGCTGTTACCCACCAGGTGTTTTGATGTTGTGTGTTGTCCATATTTAGGACTCTGTCTTTAGGATTAGTAGAAATGAGGAGAAAATAAGAAGGATCAGAAACAAAACAGTTAACTCAGCCAAGTAATTTATATTCTAGGTAGCATTTGGTGGAAGAGGAAAATTGAAGTAGTTCCTACAGAAAGCATATAGAAATCAGGTATCAAAGATCTTTTTTCATTCTAGGCTCAGTCACTGGTCATCAGTATGTGAGGTTTTATGTTTAGGACCGTGCAGAGGATATCTGGAAGCCTAGCGATGAAGAGAAATGTCTTCTCAAGGAAAGGATGAATCATGGGCTTTTCCATTACTTATATGGCAACCTGCAGATCAAAAAGTGTTTCAGAGGCTTAATGTACTGGAGTAACCCACTAGCCTTGATTTTATAAATGAGGAAACAGAAGCCCAGGCGTTATGGGATTATTCCATGTTACATAGCTATTCAGTGTCAAAGCCATAGGGGATATGCAAGCATTTGGCAACACATTGTTCCACAATTCCTTTACCAAGGACCAGTTTTCCAGTAGGCAATCCAGGAGAAAGAAAGAGAGAGAGAAAGGGAGAGGCAGGGAGGGAGGGAGAGAGGGCGGGAGGGATGGAGGGAGGGAGGAAGGAAGGAAGGGAGAAAGGAAGGAAGGAAGGAAGGAAAGAAGGAAGGAAGGAAGGAAGGAAGGAAGGAAGGAAGGAAGGAAGGAAGGAAGGAAGGAAGGAAGGAAGGAAGAGGGGAAGAGGGGAGGGAAAGAAGGAAGGACTAATTTGAAAAATAACCAATTTTTTACCTAGGCTTCAGTGAATCCCTCCCCCTCCCCACACCAATTTACCACTTAGATAAATGTGTTAAAAATTACTTGCAGGCAGAACTACTTGTGTTACAGCACAATTGTTTCTACTTTCCTCTTGGCTCTTCCCTGCATCCAGAAGCCACTACTGTCTCTAAAATAAGATCACAAGGCAGACACCCAGAGACATTTGAGCCTCCAACTAGTAAACTAGCAGAAGCTCTACCACTGCCCACAGCAAAGATTCAAAATTGGGGTATGTCGAAACCTTCACTGAATTCATATTCCTTTTCTGGTTCACCCTACGTTACACAGAAGTTGAGATTCCTTCCCTCCGCTGAGAAAAGTGCGTTTTCTTTCTCTGTGCCAACACTGCTGGATCCGAGGCTCCAGGAGGAACTGGTGGCAAAGCGGGCGTTTTGGGACGGCGCCTGTGATTGCTCTGTGACTTCCTCTCTCTGTTACATCCATATACAAATACAAGCTTATTTATTTATTTTAATTCTCCTTCTCCTGCTAGCAACCTGTGGACTTAGCATCTGACTGGTGCAGCAAGGAAGGAGGCTAGTGGGCAAGCGTTACTGTGCCCAACCCGGGGGTGCCTCTTCGCAGTCTTCAGGAGCAGCTCCCCCATTCCAGCTCCTCTGGCAGGGTCTGGAGTTACCTGCGACCGGGACAGGAGACCATGAATGTGCCCTTCTGCCTCCTTGCCTTTCTGCCCTCTTTGAGTTCCCGTCCTTAATTGAAGAGCCAGTGACTATTGGCTGAAGTTCCCCCAGCGATTTGCATGAACCCAGAGGGAGTGTCTTCTGTCGCCCTCCCTTCAAGAGCGCTCTGACTGCAGCCTCCCAGGGAATGCGCGGCCGAGGGAATGCGCGCAGCTCGCGGGCCTTGGGAGTGAGCTGGTACCCGGCGACCTGGCACCCGCGCCTGGATATGGGGCGTCTACATCGTCCCAGGAGCAGCACCAGCCACAGGAACCTGCCGGTAAGGGTTAGGAGCTCAAGGAGCCCCGCGACCCCGACAAGTTGCAGTGTTATGAAGCAATTTCCACTCGGATGGTTTTTCAAACCCTCCACCTTCATGTAAACTTCACAGGAAGGATGGCACGGGGAGGGAAGGGAGTTTGGGATAATGTGTCTTCCTTTTAACAAGGAATAGGGAAGTCCTTGGGTCATGAGAGGAAGTTTCTGAAGCAAGAAATGTATCCAGATAAGGTGGAAGGGATCAGGGGTGCGCTCAATCTGCTTTAGATACAGGGGTTCGGGATCGTTTCCTGCTGCTGGCGTCTGACTATGAATGCCTACTGCAATTGACAGATTGTTTTTGCATAACCGTTTTCCGCGTTTACTTTGCTTCCCCCTAAGGGAGGGGGGATTAGTGACGGCTTGGTAAGAGGTGGAAATCCAGATCCTTTCGGTTTGATTTCAGATGTGTGCTAAAATACAAATCACTCTTTCCGATCTAAGACCTAAAGTGTTGGAGGTGGAGGAGTGTTAGTAGTTTCTCCGTATTATTATCATTGCGATTGTGGTTGTTTTTACGGTTCTCCTAGTGTAACACACTGCGTGTTCCAGCACTCTAATGGCAGACTCTTCAAGGGGAAATAAATTGCCCACCTTTCAGTGCTCTCTACTACCAGCCCCCTCCCTCCTCATCACCTACCCTGGGTTTCCCTGTCGCGTTGCGCAGTCTCTGGGTCGGAATCCTCTCCACTCTGGCGTGTTTCCGGGGATGTTTTATGGTTTGGGATTCTGAAGTTAGCTGGATGAGGGTGGTGATGGGGAAACTGAGGGGGGGGGGGAGGCGGGGGCGGAGGGGACAGAAAGTGAACAGCAAAATTAAGTTTTGGAGACGACATTGCCCCACAGATCTCCCTTTGCAGCGGGGTTCTTCTCCGCCCCCGTTCTAACTAGAGTTTTTGCTTCTGGGAACGGAGATGGGGACAGCAAGGATCACAGGGGCACTAGTTTCTCTCTCAGACCCCTATTTCCCCGTGTGTGTAATGAGCTTTCTTCCCTCCCCCCACGCCAGCATCTGTTTCTGTTTTTCCTCTTCGTGGAACCCTTCAGCTGCCTCGCGAGTCACAGCCGGGCCACCGAGCTTCTGTACAGCCTGAACGAGGGACTGCCCGCCGGGGTGCTCATCGGCAGCCTGGCCGAGGACCTGCGGCTGCTGCCCCGGTCTGCAGGGAGGCTGGACCCGCATTCGCAGCTGCCAGAGCGCACCGGTGCTGAGTGGAACCCCCCTCTCTCTTTCAGCCTGGCCTCCCGCGGACTGAGTGGCCAGTACGTGACCCTAGACAACCGCTCTGGGGAGCTGCACACTTCAGCTCAGGAGATCGACAGGGAGGCCCTGTGTCTTGAAGGGGGCGGAGGGACCGCGTGGGGCGGCAGCGTTTCCATCTCCTCCTCTCCTTCTTCTTACTCTTGTCTTTTACTGCTGGATGTGCTTGTCCTGCCTCAGGAATATTTCAGGTTTGTGAAGGTGAAGATCGCCATAAGAGACATCAATGACAATGCCCCACAGTTCCCTGTTTCCCAAATCTCGGTGTGGGTCCCGGAAAATGCACCTGTAAACACCCGATTGGCCATAGAGCATCCTGCTGTGGACCCAGATGTAGGCATTAATGGGGTACAGACCTATCGCTTACTGGACTACCATGGTATGTTCACCCTGGACGTGGAGGAAAATGAGAACGGGGAGCGCACCCCCTACCTAATTGTCATGGGTGCTTTGGACAGGGAAACCCAGGACCAATATGTGAGCATCATCATAGCTGAGGATGGTGGATCTCCACCACTTTTGGGCAGTGCCACCCTCACCATTGGCATAAGTGACATTAATGACAATTGCCCTCTCTTCACAGACTCACAAATCAATGTCACTGTGTATGGGAATGCTACAGTGGGCACCCCAATTGCAGCTGTCCAGGCTGTGGATAAAGACTTGGGGACCAATGCTCAAATTACTTATTCTTACAGTCAGAAAGTTCCACAAGCATCTAAGGATTTATTTCACCTGGATGAAAACACTGGAGTCATTAAACTTTTCAATAAGATTGGGGGAAGTGTTCTGCAGTCTCACAAGCTCACCATCCTTGCTAATGGACCAGGCTGCATCCCTGCTGTAATCACTGCTCTTGTGTCCGTTATCAAAGTTATTTTCAGACCCCCTGAGATTGTCCCTCGTTACATAGCAAACGAGATAGATGGTGTTGTTTATCTGAAAGAACTGGAACCCGTGAACACTCCCATTGCGTTTTTCACCATAAGAGATCCAGAAGGTAAATACAAGGTTAACTGCTACCTGGATGGTGAAGGCCCGTTTAGGTTATCACCTTACAAACCATACAATAATGAATATTTACTAGAGACCACAAAACCTATGGACTATGAGCTACAGCAGTTCTATGAAGTAGCTGTGGTGGCTTGGAACTCTGAAGGATTTCATGTCAAAAGAGTAATTAAAGTGCAACTTTTAGATGACAATGATAATGCTCCAATTTTCCTTCAGCCCTTAATAGAACTAACCATCGAAGAAAACAACTCACCCAATGCGTTTTTGACTAAGCTGTATGCTACAGATGCCGACAGTGGGGAAAGAGGCCAAGTTTCATATTTTCTGGGACCTGATGCTCCATCATATTTTTCCTTAGACAGTGTCACAGGAATTCTGACAGTTTCTACTCAGCTGGACCGAGAAGAGAAAGAAAAGTACAGATACACCGTCAGAGCTGTTGACTGTGGGAAGCCACCCAGAGAATCAGTAGCCACTGTGGCCCTCACGGTGTTGGATAAAAATGACAACAGTCCTCGGTTTATCAACAAGGACTTCAGCTTTTTTGTGCCTGAAAACTTTCCAGGCTATGGTGAGATTGGAGTAATTAGTGTAACAGATGCTGATGCTGGGCGGAATGGATGGGTTGCCCTCTCTGTGGTGAACCAGAGTGATATTTTTGTCATAGATACAGGAAAGGGTATGCTGAGGGCTAAAGTCTCTTTGGACCGAGAACAGCAAAGCTCCTATACTTTGTGGGTTGAGGCTGTTGATGGGGGTGAACCTGCCCTCTCCTCTACAGCAAAAATCACAATTCTCCTTCTAGATATCAATGACAACCCTCCTCTTGTTTTATTTCCTCAGTCTAATATGTCTTATCTGTTAGTACTGCCTTCTACTCTCCCAGGCTCCCCAGTTACAGAAGTCTATGCTGTCGACAAAGACACAGGCATGAATGCTGTCATAGCTTACAGCATCATAGGGAGAAGAGGCCCTAGGCCTGAGTCCTTCAGGATTGACCCCAAAACTGGCAACATTACTTTGGAAGAGGCATTGCTGCAGACAGATTATGGGCTCCATCGCTTACTGGTGAAAGTGAGTGATCATGGTTATCCTGAGCCTCTTCACTCCACGGTCATGGTGAACCTATTTGTCAATGACACTGTCAGTAATGAGAGTTACATTGAGAGTCTTTTAAGAAAAGAACCAGAGATTAACATAGAGGAGAAAGAACCACAAATCTCAATAGAACCGACTCATAGGAAGGTAGAATCTGTGTCCTGTATGCCCACCTTAGTAGCTCTGTCTGTAATAAGCTTGGGTTCCATCACACTGGTCACAGGGATGGGCATATACATCTGTTTAAGGAAAGGGAAAAAGCATCCCAGGGAAGATGAAAATTTGGAAGTACAGATTCCACTGAAGGGAAAAATTGACTTGCACATGCGAGAGAGAAAGCCAATGGATATTTCTAATATTTGATATTTCATGGTGGAATAACACGGAGAAATGTTTTAACTGACTTTGGATCTTCATCACCTAAAAAAGGAGCGTGTTGATGGCAGTTACAATGAAGGACGACTAATTTATAACTTGTTCTATATTGTAAATAGCTGTTTACAGGTTTTTAAATTTAAATTCAGAGGTTATAAAATGTGTACAGCATTTTTAAGTGAAAATTAGTACTAACAGCCATAGGACTGTTATTAAAAAAAAAAAAAAAAAAAAGAAAGCTTGGACATGGTTTGCAGCTTTCATACACCAAGCAGATGATTGATAAAACCTGGGAGTAAGGTAAGAAAAAGGAACAAATTTTTATCTAAAAATTCCTGTCACCACAAGAGGGCATCAGCTGCTCCTTTGCAGGGAACTGAGGTATTGTACTTGACAGTTGTACATGAAATTAATGAAAGAGTATATTTTAAATATATTGTTTTTAACATTAAACAAATATGAAATTAAAGTAAATTAAATTTCACCCTATTTAAATATATAAGAAAAAAAAAAGAAATGCACTTGTAAACAGAATGTTTATTACCTCAAAAGTGCATATATAGTTTGAAAGAGAAGGCATTAAAAAGAAGTGCAATTCCTTTTTAGCAAGGATAAAAACATTGCCTTGTGTTACAAATTCGATCTGCTGAAGAGTATTCCACTTTCTGTGTACTCGAATTGCTTTCTGTTTGCTTTACCACTGCACTTGCTGTTATTACAGGGGAAATATATATATATATATATACACACATACATTCTTCGTTACAGAAAATGTAACTAGATCTTATGCCCAAGAAAAACAGCCAGAAGCAAAGAAATGCTTCAATCCTTAGTTGCTTCATAGGCATTCATGACATTTTAGTGCTTTCACAACTTGTTGGTTGTACTTTATACTTGGGTTATATATTAGACTTTTATAGGCTTAAAATCTTCCATCACATAAGAAAATAGAAATCATATTAAAAGTGAATTCTTCTAGAAGCTTGTGTGCACTACTGGTTGTTTTAGTTGGGCCTTTTATATGAAAGTTATACTGTACTTATCTTTTTGTTGTTGTTTAGGTTTGTTGGCTACCATTTCTGCCTTCCTTTCTTTGGTTTTGGATTAAGTCCAACAGTTTATTTGTAAGCCCTGCAGCAGATTTCTTTGATAATTTAGCTTTTACTGAATCTCTTGCAATGAAGAAAGCTATTTCATCAGTGATTTATCACTTTCAATTCATTGTGTGAACTGGAAATATTATTTTATATGAGAGCTATAGCAAAATAATCTGTATAAACAAGGAATGTGTTAGCTTAAACTGGATCATTTTACTTTTTGGCATCATGCATCTGTACTGTGTACCAAAAGTGTTTATATGTCTGCAAATTAAAGGTATATTTTCATAATTTCTTTATCATTTTTAGCATTTTATATTTGAACATAGGCTTGTTATTTCACTGAAGTGCCTGTCATTTGTTTGTTTTTAGGGTTAAATGTGAGTAAACTGTAGTATTCTGCTATATTAAAGTTTATATTAAACTAATTCATTACTCAATTAAACATTGGGTAAATTATTAAATGCGTGTGTAGTTATAGACATATATGTAGTAGAAAGAGAGTATGCCTAAATATTTGATGTAAGTTCATATGAAAATTTGCACCCATGTATGTGCACATTCATATTAATTGATTATAGATTTAATATCATTACGCATTTTCATTTTACCACATATTTATAACAAATCCTCTGTTAGCAGTGTTGCAATAACTTGCGATAATTTTTAAAACAAAAACACTCTGCAAAAAAAGAAATTGAATGCAAACAATCAAGTTCTTTTAGATTTGTATTAGTTAACTCATTTATCTTATTTTTCTTCAGTTTGAGAATTTCGGTAAATAAAATAATAAGTATATGAGGCAGCAACATTTGTTACAAAAACTAAATATATTTTTATCAGAAATTCCTTTTGTATGAGAGGCATCTGAGCTAAGAGACTAAGATCATTTAACCCCCAAAACTTTTCATTTATAACTGATATGGAGCAATGGAGGAAACATCTCTTAAGAGTCATATTTTATTTCTTATTTCTTTTTTGTAAAGAAAGGAACTTCATGAGATAAAAATAACACTATTTATTTTTTAAGAATCCTCCATAAGTGCAATAATTTCATCATCAGTACAAATAGCACAATTTTCGATTCATTTCCAAATTTGAAGAAGGTTCATGTGTTTTGGGGAATGGACTTTATCTCCAGCATGAGAAATGCCTGTAACATTAATAAAAATATGTATTTCTGAATAACTTCTTGTGGCAGGATTTCCTTTACAAAAACATCTCATTCACATTAAAAACATTAATAACAAGGAAAGCTAAAGTAAATTAAACTCAAAGATAAAAGCTCCTTTTTACTGACACCTTGTGCTAGAATAGTTGCCAAAATGTATGCTAATCATGTCAATGTTGTTAGTTGAGCTGGCACAAAAATAAATGTTCCATTCATTAAAACCCCTAATATCCATTTAACAGTTTGTGAACCAGTGAGTTCTCTTTGCCCAATTTAATGAAGAAGAGATTGCTGTGATCTTTGCACTGCCAAATTCACTCTTACACCACAGAGAAAATTGTTCATTAATTTGAATTGGGAAATTTAAAACCAACATAGCAATTTCAGCTACAGGGGAAAAAACAATTTACGTTATTTGACTACTTAGGGTAGATTTCCTGACCCTGTTAAAAAAAAAAAAAGAAAAAAAAAAAGAAAAAAGAAAAAAAAAGAAGCTCTCCTGGCAGTTAGGCTTTCATCAATGGTGGTTGGAAGAGGAAAAAAATAAATTCTTTAAAACAGTTTTGTAGTATTGAAGCATTCAAAAACATGTAAATTTGTAGTGTTTTGGATTTTCTACATGTATTTTAGGAAAACACCAGGCATGACTTTATTGTGAAATAACATCACTACAAGCAATTTTTAGGAGTGGTATATGAAGTTGATTTGATTGCAGTAACATCTCTCACAAGGATTCTAATTTGTGCTCCCAGAAAATGTCTAAATTGACAACTATAAAGGGGGAAATTAAGCAAGCCTCTCTCCTTTGCAGGTTCAGGGTCCATTCTCTCCTCCCGAGGTGAGGACCCTGTGAGGTCCTGATCCCTGGCAGACAATGGAGAATGTAATGAAAGGGCAGCATCAACCACCTGGTGTTCTTCAAATCCTTGGGCAGCCTCAGTTCATGGAGGCCAGGGACAGAAATACCTGAGCATTTTCATCCCTCTATGGTAAATTTGCTCACTGAGAAAAAGCAGTCAAAATTGCCACAAAATGCCATATCGCTGATCTAGGCATTCTCTGCCTAGCGCTGTACCTTTATGTGCAAGTAGTCAATAAATATTTATTGTAAAGAATTGATGGGCCTGCAAGAAGACTCAAAGCAGAAAAAAAAAAATCAATTAAAACAGTTTGGATTCCTGAGCTAAAAAGTTCCAGCACAGTATTTTTTTTAAGTTATTTCTACTTCTAATAACAAATCATGTATATTTTCAGATAATATATACATAAATACATAGCCTATAATCATTTTTAAATGTCACTTTTTGTATATAATTGTCCTTATATAATAGCATTTGTAAAATAGACTCCTAAACTAGGAACGTCTTCCTTTGAGGATATAAAACAAAATTGAGTGAACTTTAAAACTTAACTCGCTGATACCAAGAAGTAAGAATACCGTGGTGATTTTTAAAAAATCAGTCATACAGTCATTTATCCCATACATATTTTAGTACTGATATTACAAGTCTTTTAATGAACTTACATCATCCTGTGAAAAGCCAATAAGAAAACCAGTTTCGGCCGGGCGCGGTGGCTCAAGCCTGTAATCCCAGCACTTAGGGAGGCCGAGACGGGCGGATCACGAGGTCAGCAGATCGAGACCATCCTGGCGAACACGGTGAAACCCCGTCTCTACTAAAAAATACAAAAAAATAAACTAGCCGGGCGAGGTGGCGGGCGCCTGTAGTCCCAGCTACTCGGGAGGCTGAGGCAGGAGAATGGCGTAAACCCGGGAGGCGGAGCTTGCAGTGAGCTGAGATCTGGCCACTGCACTCCAGCCTGGGCGACAGAGCCAGACTCCATCTCAAAAAAAAAAAAAAAAAAAAAAAAAAAGAAAACCAGTTTCAAAACATATGTGATAAATGCCTATTCTTTGGATACTATGTGAGCAGGACCTAACCCAGTTTTGGAAAGTCAGAGAAGGTTCCCTAAAGGAGGTGAGGTCTATTTTGAACCCTTCTCAGAGGAAGTTATGAGCTTGAATAAAGGAAAAGTTAGCCAAGAGAAAATGGCAGCGAGGAAGGAAGGGCATTTGAGTGGGGAGCAGTAGGCAAAGCACATGTGGGAGTGAGAATGTCATGGTTGAAGAGCCACAGATATTGCAGTTTTCCTTGGCTAAAGAGATGAAGAGAATTTAAAAAAAGGATGATTAACAATGAGCTTGGAGACACAAGTGTACAGCAAATAATGAATAAACTTATGTCCCATACTTGGAGGTTACAATTTTATCTGAAAGGTAATGGGACTTGTAAGCATTTAGACCAGAGAGTTTATGTTTTTAAAAGATCACTTTCGACCACGTGTAGAGCTTATAATGAAGAAAATTCTGGACGCTAGTTATAAGATTTAGTGACAATTTAAGGAGAAATGGGGACTTAAACCAGAGAATATAAAAGAGATTTATTATAGAAGGTAATATAGGATATAAATAATGTATAGCTGTTTACAAGTTTATTGATGCTATAGGAGATAATCTGCATGGCATGACCAGAAAGTAAATAGTTTTCATAATTTGATTTTGAGCTTTTGTAAAAATTTGAAAAAGATACAGAACTCATTTACTAAACATTAAGTCAGCAATGAAAGTGTTGGAGCCATAACCCCCTTCTCCAATGTTGGATTTTATGACACAGATGGAATTATAAAGGCACTAATTTACCCAGTTTATTTCATCTTTATGACTGTCAATCCTCTTCAATTTAACAAACATTACTCTGTGCCCATGTGACAGATATTCCAATATGAGGTTGATCTCATAAAGAACATTTCATCTAAGCCATTTGCAGTATTTTACTTGTGGTTGTACTAAAAATAGGCACATGTAGAAGAGTCCTTCCTGTTGAAAACTTAAGACGATAAAATGTCAAGTGGATAATTTAAGGTGTAAATATAACTTCAAGTGTTATGTGAATACCAAGAAAGAATGATATGTTGGTTGTAGGCAACTCTTAACAAGACCTGGGAAATATGACCAGGTGAAATGGCTAGTTAGAGCCAAGAAGTATGCAGGTCTTGAGGTTTAACATCACTATTTTAAACATTTAACATCATTTTAAAACCCAGTGAAGTCACTTAGCACGTCTTATGCTTCAAGTATTATGTTGTTTTAAATAAAGAATTTAATAAGAACCAATACCAAATGGTAGAATTTACAAACTCAGCCTAAATAAACATTTAGCAGATGTAAAAACAATATTATATACAGTCCCAGCTTCTAGAAAAGTCTAATTTCCCCTCCTAAGACTCATCTATATGTAAATGATGAACTTACTGTCTCTTTCATGGTATAAATGAAAATTAAATGAGATAATTCATGCAAAATATTTTGCGCAGACCGCGTTCCACAAATATTAGCTTAATTATTGCTATCGTAACTAAATGGTGTGCCATGGGAGGTTGTCTTATCAATTTATTTGCTCGTTCTTTCACCAAACTGATATTTATATTACATTAAAAAATTCCATCAAGTTGATAGTGTTTTAGATTAAAGGCCTATATATACTCAGTATGCTCTATTTATTCAAATTCTGCATTTTATAGACACTTGGACTTTTTTTTTTTTAATTCCTATGACAAGTTTATCCTTCTCATCTGGAAATCTCATGATGGTCAAGATTATTATTTCACTGCATTTAAGCATGGGTGACAGAGCACGACCCTGCCTTAAAAAAAAAAAAAAAAAAAAAAAAAAAAAAGGTCATTATTTAAATTGCGAAACTATGGAGGTAACTTAGTCCAACCTCTTTATTTTACAGTTGAAGAAACTAAGACATAAAAAAACAAGAAAAAAAAATTAGCAGGGTGGATTAGAGAAGACAGCAGTCATAAATGTAAGAAATGTTCAAAATCCTGCCAAAAATAGCTAGCAGAGTATACTTTTCCTTCAAACGTTTCCATTAAGACATATCCTTTAATTTTACCTTTATTAGAAAGTTAACAAAATATTTACAAAGACAATATACCAGGTGTTAAAATAAATTTTCTGAGATAAATCTCACCTAAAAATGAGGTCCATCAAAATTAATTATTAAAATGAATTATTAAGAATCACATTTATCTTGCATGTACTTAGAGAAAAAAGACACAATTTTCCAAATGAAGTTATTTGTACCTTCTAAAGAGAAAAATATATAAAAAAATAAATTTATATATTTGACAAATATAAAAATTGTTATAAAATAGTAAAAAATAAAAAAAACTTTAGAGAATATGTGAGAATAATCAAGAAAAGTTTTATGAGACTAGCAGAAAAATGGAAGGAATAAATTAGATTCTAATATGTGAATAAATATTTATGTAAAATTCACATATATGTTAGATTATAGAAGAGGCAGGCTCAAGTGTGAATACAAAGGACATGATTGATTTGAAAATGAGAATGGGGAGATATTGATCAAAGGAAGTTTTTTTAAAGCTGAGGGAAAAAAAGTTTGTCATTAGGTAATTTGGAATCACTATATATAGGGGGAAAAAGATGTCACTCAAAATATTTTAAATCGAAAAAGAAAAAAGAAAAAGAGAAGGACCAGGCTTACATTTAATAAGGTAACTGAATGTCAACTCAGGATAACTGAATGTTAGGATCTCAGTAAATCATAAAATGTTACGATTCCCAGGGAACTTGGGATCATTTTCTTATTCCTTACAGTTTTAGGGTCCAATACCCTGAAGCTTCAACAAAGATAAACACTATTATCATCAACGATTCATTTACTAAACATATTTACTATTAGTCTGTACTTATTACAAGCAAATCATTGTGCTGTACACAGGGAAAACATTTTTCTCCATCAAAACAGTTGTTCTCCAGCTTGGGAGAACAAATGTGAACCGCACATATATAGGAATGAATGCATTCCTCCTCCCATCTACTCCCCACCTGTAGCTGTTACATAAGCACCTCTACCAGAGAGAGACAAGAAATGTTATGACAGATAAAAGCGCTACCTGGAGATATGCCCTACATATTCGAGGCTAATAGAGGAGAATATCAGTATATATGAATTACAAAATTAGGGTTGGGTGTGTTCTACGGCTAGAATAGCCAAATCTAATTTTTTACTTTTGCTTTTATATATTTCCTGTATGCATCTGAAATATTAAAATTCCCTATAGCTCCAAAGATGAACTTTCACTTAAATGATCAAAGAAATGTTTGTACTGAGATGTGAACCAATCACTCTTATTAAAAAGATCATATGCTTACCTTTCACAATAATTTAAAAATAATTATTATATTCATTGACTTTACATATTTACAAGTAACCCTGCCACTATATTTCAAAAGAATAGCGCTAGTTTTTATTTTGCAAATGTAATATCACCTCAGTTTTATAGTTTTGTGTAAATTTTTTTAAGGTAATTTCTTGGCAACGTGAAGTTTTGACTTAATGGAATGTAAAATGGACTTTGCGATTTGTTGCATAAATATTTCAAATAATACTATATTACAGTATTTTTCGATGTTATAATGTCTGGTGAAATGTATGTTGAAAGGACATTTTAATATTAATGTATAAAATCACTGCAGATACATTCACTATGAAGAAAAATACACTACAGAAGGTAATTCTAAACAATTCATTGAACAAACCAAAGCACCGTAAAGGTAGAATAAAAAGAGCAAAGGAAGAAAATAAACTATTTTTTTTAATTTTTACAAATAAATAAAATTATTTTGATTTCCTTTCTTCCTCTAAAAAAGCGTCACTCACCCAGCTCCTCTCCCACTTACCCACTGCTTTAGTAAATTGCGAAACAAGTTTCCTTCACATTTTTCTAATTCAATTATAAAATCTAAACATATTCAAAGTCAAATGAATGTGAGCAATGCTAACCATGAACCAGGTGGTAAAAAATACCATTGGTTTGGCCGGGCGCGGTGACTCAAGCCTGTAATCCCAGCACTTTGGGAGGCCAAGACGGGCGGAACACGAGGTCAGGAGATGGAGACCATCCTGGCTAACACGTGAAACCCGGTCTCTACTAAAAAAATACAAAAATTAGCCGGGAGCAGTGGGGAGCGGTGGCGGGCGCCTGTAGTCCCAGCTACTCGGGAGGCTGAGGCAGGAGAATGGCGTGAACCCGGGAGGTGGAGCTTGCAGTGAGCTGAGATCCGGCCACTGCACTCCAGCCTGGGGGACAGAGCGAGACTCCGTCTCAAAAATAAATAAATAAATAAATAAATACCATTGGTTTATGTTGAGACAGCTTCCTATTTATGATGCTTTCAATCTTTTTTGTTTGTTTGTTTTCTTTTTTGTGTTTTTTATTTTTGAGGCGGAGTCTCGCTCTGTCGCCCAGGCTGGAGTGCGGTGGCGCGATCTCGGCTCACTGCAAGCTCCGCCTCCCGGGTTCACGCCATTCTCCTGCCTCAGCCTCCCGAGTAGCTGGGACTACAGGCGCCTGCCACCTCGCCCAGCTAGTTTTATTATTATTATTATTATTATTATTATTTTTAGTAGAGACGGAGTTTCACCGTTTTAGCCAGGATGGTCTCGATCTCCTGACCTCGTGATCCTCCCGTCTCGGCCTTCCAAAGTGCTGTGATTACAGGCTTGAGCCACCGCGCCCGGCCCCTTCCATCATTTTTTAACGGTAAAAAGTGCCATTTGATTCACAGAATTTCTTGTAAATAGCAGTTAAAATTCACTGCAAACAGAAGAACTTCAGTAACGTGTATTTAGTTTATCTCTAAAAGACTTCCACTGAATCATCTAAGCATTTAAATTTAGCAAAGTCAACTATCCTTCATATGTCCCATTTCTTGAACTAATCCAACAAAATACTATTATTCTATAAAAAGCACTTTAGAATGTTCCATTTCCCCAATCTTATTTGTAAATATATTTAATACATGAATGCACAGATTTCTGAGTAACTGAGTATAAGAATAACTGAATTTATGTTGGCTTATAATTCTTTCAAATAAAACATCTAATATAACTAAAGGAAATCCAATTAATTCCTTTTTTTGTATTTTATGTTTGATTCAGGACACCCTGGTTTAGATGCCATGTATCATAACAATATTTGCAATCAAATCATTTGATGGGAAATGCTATTTTACTCAATTGAAGATAAAACACCTGAGTATTAAAAGTATGTGTATTGGAAAAGAAAGGTTAAATCTCTGACAATACACAAAACCTCGGTCTCATGGAGCCAGGATGAATTCTAAGAAACCAGTGTTTTCTTCCCCTTTCATCTTCCTTGAGCATATTCAGTCACTATGTTGTTGCTCTTTCATAAAGTAAGCTCAATATTCTCACAATCACCATTTATCAATCTAACTGCAATGGGCATAATAGTCCCCCAAATGTAACCGTGCCTTAATTCATAGAACCTGTGACTGTTACATGGCAAAAGGGAAGTTGCATTTACCTTGAAAATATAATTGACATATGGACCTTAAAATAGGGAGATTATCTAGCCTTAAGGAGATAAGAAAGGCTCCCAGATGACAGTCAGGTAGGAAATGGAAACCTCAGTCCAGTAACCACGTGGAACTGAATTCACTGACAATCTGAATGAGCTTGGAAGAGGATTCACCCACAGAGCTCCCAGAAAGAAACACCACTCTGCTGACACCTTGACTTCAGCACTGCAAAGCACTAGGCAAAGACCAGCAGAGCCAGTCGGTAACCAAACTTCTGACTACAAGACTAGGGGTTAATAAATGAGTGTTATTTTATACTGCTAAATTTGTGACAATCTATTACAGCAGTAATAGAAAAGGACTACACTATCTTGAAAAACATGTAACACATCCATTAGAGGTCTAGTTCAACTGACTCAGTTTCACAAAATATTGTTTTATCCACGTAACTTTTACAATACATATTTCAATCGTTATGATACAAAGGTGTTAAATACATATCATTTTCTAAGTTTAAAAATATCATAATAATCAATATAAATATAAATGGAAATTAAGATCACATATTGTGGTCCTACTGTGTTCCACTGCATGTTCATTTCACTTATACTAACAAAGCCACAGGAAAAAAAACAAAGGAAAGAAAAAAACAGAGGTGTTTTTATTTACATAAAATATTTCTCAGTTGATTAGAGCTAGGATGAATAGCTCTGAACTGTTGAATTCATCTCAAACCCAGTTTGGGATGGGATTAACTGAATGATATTTGTAAATGAGATACTGTGGGTGGATGTGTTTTGATTGTATATGTAAAATTTTGCCCTCATGAAAACAACATACTTGTTAAAATATATGGTTTTTATGTTATTGCAGACAAAGTATCTTTTCTTTTTTTTTTTATTTATTATTATTACTATACTTTAAGTTCTAGGGTACATGTGCATAACGTGCAGGTTTGTTACATATGTAAACTTGTGCCATGTTGCTGTGCTGCACCCATCAACTCGTCAGCACCCATCAACTCGTCATTTACATCAGGTATAACTCCCAATGCAATCCCTCCCCCCTCCCCCCTCCCCATGATAGGTCCCGGTGTGTGATGTTTCCCTTCCCAAGTCCAAGTGGTCTCATTGTTCAATTCCCACCTATGAGTGAGAACATGAGGTGTTTGGTTTTCTGTTCTTGTGATAGTTTGCTAAGAATGATGGTTACCAGCTGCATCCATGTCCCTACAAAGGACACAAACTCATCCTTTTTTATGGCTGCATAGTATTCCATGGTGTATATGTGCCACATTTTCTTAATCCAGTCTGTCACTGATGGACATTTGGATTGATTCCAAGTCTTTGCTATTGTGAATAGTGCCGCAATAAACATACGTGTGCATGTGTCTTTATAGCAGCATGATTTATAATCCTTTGGGTATATACCCAGTAATGGGATGGCTGGGTCATATGGTACATCTAGTTCTAGATCCTTGAGGAATCGCCATACTATTTTCCATAATGGTTGAACTAGTTTACAATCCCACCAACAGTGTAAAAGTGTTCCTATTTCTCCACATCCTCTCCAGCACCTGTTGTTTCCTGACTTTTTAATGATTGCCATTCTAACAGGTGTGAGATGGTATCTCATTGTGGTTTTGATTTGCATTTCTCTGATGGCCAGTGATGATGAGCATTTTTTCATGGGTCTGTTGGCTGTATGAATGTCTTGTTTTGAGAAATGTCTGTTCATATCTTTTGCCCACTTTTTGATGGGGTTATTTGTTTTTTTCTTGTAAATTTGTTTGAGTTCTTTGTACGTTCTTGATATTAGCCCTTTGTCAGATGAGTAGATTGCAAAAATTTTCTCCCATTCTGTAGGTTGCCTGTTCACTCTGATGGTAGTTTCTTTTGCTGTGCAGAAGCTCTTTAGTTTAATTAGATCCCATTTGTCAATTTTGGCTTTTGCTGCCATTGCTTTTGGTGTTTTAGACATGAAGTCTTTGCCCATGCCTATGTCCTGAATGGTAATACCTAGGATTTCTTCTAGGGTCTTTATGGTATTAGGTCTAACATTTAAGTCTCTAATCCATCATGAATTAATTTTCGTATAAGGAGTAAGGAAAGGATCCAGTTTCAGCTTTCTACTTATGGCTAGCCAGTTTTCCCAGCACCATTTATTAAATAGGGAATCCTTTCCCCATTTCTTGTTTCTCTCAGGTTTGTCAAAGATCAGATGGCTGCAGATGTGTGGTATTATTTCTGAGGACTCTTCTGTTTGATTGGTCTATATCTCTGTTTTGGTACCAGTACCATGCTGTTTTGGTTACTGTAGCCTTGTAGTATAGTTTGAAGTCAGGTAGCGTGATGCCTCCAGCTTTCTTCTTTTGACTTAGGATTGTCTTGGCAATGCGGGCTCTTTTTTGGTTCCATATGAACTTTAAAGCAGTTTCTTCCAATTCTGTGAAGAAAGTCATTGGTAGCTTGATGGGGATGGCATTGAATCTATAAATTACCTTGGGCAGTATGGCCATTTTCACGATATTGATTCTTCCTATCCATGAGCATGGTATGTTTTTCCATTTGTTTGTGTCCTCTTTTATTTCACTGAGCAGTGGTTTGTAGTTCTCCTTGAAGAGGTCCTTTACATCCCTTGTAAGTTGGATTCCTAGGTATTTTATTCTCTTTGAAGCAATTGTGAATGGAAGTTCATACCTGATTTGGCTCTCTGTTTGTCTGTTACTGGTGTATAAGAATGCTTGTGATTTTTGCACATTAATTTTGTATCCTGAGACTTTGCTGAAGTTGCTTACCAGCTTAAGGAGATTTTTGGCTGAGACAATGGGGTTTTCTAAATATACAATCATGTCTTCTGCAAAGAGGGACAATTTGACTTCTTCTTTTCCTAACTCAATACCCTTGATTTCTTTCTCTTGCCTGATTGCCCTAGCCAGAACTTCCAACACTATGTTGAATAGGAGTGGTGAGAGAGGGCATCCCTGTCTTGTGCCAGTTTTCAAAGGAGATGCTTCCAGTTTTTGCCCATTCAGTATGATATTGGCTGTGGGTTTGTCATAAATAGCTCTTATTATTTTGAGGTATGTTCCATCAATACCGAATTTTTTGAGCGTTTTTAGCATGAAGGGCTGTTGAATTTTGTCAAAAGCCTTTTCTGCATCTATTGAGATAATCATGTGGTTTTTGTCGTTGGTTCTGTTTATATGCTGGATTATGTTTATTGATTTGCGAATGTTGAACCAGCCTTGCATCCCAGGGATGAAGCCCACTTGATCATGGTGGATAAGCTTTTTGATGTGCTGCTGAATCCAGTTTGCCAGTATTTTATTGAGGATTATTGCATCAATGTTCATCAGGGATATTGGTCTAAAATTCTCTTTTTTTGTTGTGTCTCTGCCAGGCTTTGGTATTACGATGATTTTGGCCTCATAAAATGAGTTAGGGAGGATTCTCTCTTTTTCTATTGATTGGAATAGTTTCAGAAGGAATGGTAGCAGCTCCTCCTTGTACCTCTCGTAGAATTCAGCTGTGAATCCATCTGGTCCTGGACTTTTTTTGGTTAGTAGGCTATTAATTATTGCCTCAATTTCAGAGCCTGCTATTGGTCTATTCAGGGATTCAACTTCTTCCTGGTTTAGTCTTGGAAGAGTGTAAGTGTCCAGGAAATTATCTATTTCTTCTAGATTTTCTAGTTTCTTTGCATAGAGGTGTTTATAGTATTCTCTAATGGTAGTTTGTATTTCTGTGGGGTCGGTGGTGATATCCCCTTTATCATTTTTTATTGCATCTATTTGATTTTCTCTCTTTTCTTCTTTATTAGTCTTGCTAGCGGTCTGTCAATTTTGTTGATCTTTTCAAAAAACCAACTCCTGGATTCATTGATTTTTTGGAGGGTTTTTTGTGTCTCTATCTCCTTCAGTTCTGCTCTGATCTTAGTGATTTCTTGCCTTCTCCTAGCTTTTGAATGTGTTTGCTCTTGCTTCTCTAGTTCTTTTAATTGTGATGTTAGAGTGTCAATTTTAGATCTTTCCAGATTTCCCTTGTGGACATTTAGTGCTATAAATTTCCCTCTACACACTGCTTTAAATGTGTCCCAGAGATTCTGGTATGTTGTGTCTTTGTTCTCATTGGTTTCAAAGAACATCTTTATTTCTGCCTTCATTTCGTTATGTATCTAGTAGTCATTCAGGAGCAGGTTGTTCAGTTTCCATGTAGCTGAGTGGTTTTTATTGAGTTTCATAGCCCTGAGTTCTAGTTTGATTGCACTGTGGTCGAGAGACAGTTTGTTTTAATTTCTGTTCTTGTACATTTGCTGAGGAGTGCTTTACTTCCAATTATGTGGTCAATTTTGGAATAAGTGCGATGTGGTGCTGAGAAGAATATATATTCTGTTGATTTGGGGTGGAGAGTTCTATAGATGTCTATTAGGTCTGCTTGCTGCAGAGATGAGTTCAATTCCTGGATATCCTTGTTAACTTTCTGTCTTGTTGATCTGTCTAATGTTGACAGTGGAGTGCTGAAGTCTCCCATTATTATTGTATGGGAGTCTAAGTCTCTTTGTAAGTCTCTAAGGACTTGCTTTATAAATCTGGGTGCTCCTGTATTGGGTGCATATATATTTAGGATAGTTAGCTCTTCCTGTTGAATTGATCCCTTTACCATTATGTAATGGCCTTCTTTGTCTCTTTTGATCTTTGATGGTTTAAAGTCTGTTTTATCAGAGACTAGTATTGCAACCCCTGCTTTTTTTTGTTCTCCATTTGCTTGGTAGATCTTTCTCCATCCCTTTATTTTGAGCCTATGTGTGTCTCTGCATGTGAGATGGGTCTCCTGAATACAGCAGACTTATGGGTCTCGACTCTTCATCCAGTTTGCCAGTCTGTGTCTTTTAATTGGAGCATTTAGTCCATTTACATTTAAGATTAAGATTGTTATGTGTGAACTTGATCCTCTCATTATGGTATTAACTGGTTATTTTGCTTTTTAGTTGATGCAGTTTCTTCCTAGCCTTGATGGTCTTTACATTTTGGCATGTTTTTGCAATGGCTGGTACCGGTTGTTCCTTTCCATGTTGAGTGCTTCCTTCAGGGTCTCTTGTAAGGCAGGCCTGGTGGTGACAAAATCTCTAAGCATTTGCTTATCTGTAAAGGATTTTATTTCTCCTTCACTTACGAAACTTAGTTTGGCTGGATATGAAATTCTGGGTTGAAAATTCTTTTCTTTAAGAATGTTGAATATTGGCCCCCACTCTCTTCTGGCTTGTAGAGTTTCTGCTGAGAGATCTGCTGTTAGTCTGATGGGCTTCCCTTTGTGGGTAACCCGACCTTTCTCTCTGGCTGCCCTTAAGATTTTTTCCTTCATTTCAACTTTGGTGAATCTGGCAATTATGTGTCTTGGAGTTGCTCTTCTCGAGGAGTATCTTTGTGGTGTTCTCTGTATTTCCTGCATTTGAATGTTGGCCTGCCCTACTAGGTTGGGGAAGTTCTCCTGGATGATATCCTGAAGAGTATTTTCCAACTTGGTTCCATTTTCCCCCTCACTTTCAGGCACTCCAATCAGACGTAGATTTGGTCTTTTCACATAATCCCATACTTCTTGCAGGCTTTGTTCATTTCTTTTTCTTCTTTTTTCTTTTGCTTTCTCTTCTCGCTTCATTTCATTCATTTGATCCTCAATCGCTGATACTCTTTCTTCCAGTTGATCGAGTCGGTTACTGAAGCTTGTGCATTTGTCACGTATTTCTCGTGTCATGGTTTTCATCTCTTTCATTTCGTTTATGACCTTCTCTGCATTAATTACTCTAGCCATCAATTCTTCCACTTTTTTTTCAATATTTTTAGTTTCTCTGCGCTGGGTACATAATTCCTCCTTTAGCTCTGAGAAGTTGGATGGACTGAAGCCTTCTTCTCTCATCTCGTCAAAGTCATTCTCCATCAAGCTTTGATCCGTTGCTGGCGATGAGCTGCGCTCCTTTGCAGGGGGAGATGTGCTCTTATTTTTTGAATTTCCAGCTTTTCTGCCCTGCTTTTTCCCCATATTTGTGGTTTTATCTGCCTCTGGTCTTTGATGATGGTGATGTACTGATGGGGTTTTGGTGTAGGTGTCCTTCCTGTTTGATAGTTTTCCTTCTAACAGTCAGGACCCTCAGTTGTAGGTCTGTTGGAGATCGCTTGAGGTCCACTCCAGACCCTATTTGCCTGGGTATCAGCAGCAGAGACTGCAAAAGATAGAATATTTCTGAACAGCGAGTGTACCTGTCCGATTCTTACTTTGGGAGCTTCCTCTCAGGGGTTTACTCCACCCTGTGAGGTGTGGGGTGTCAGACTGCCCCTAGTGGGGGATGTCTCCCAGTTAGGCTACTCAGGGGTCAGGCACCCACTTGAGCAGGCAGTCTGTCCCTTCTCAGATCTCAACCTCCGTGTTGGGAGATCCACTGCTCTCTTCAAAGCTGTCAGACAGAGTCATTTGCGTCTGCAGAGGTTTCTGCTGCTTTTTGTTGTTGTTGTTGTTTAGCTGTGCCCTGTCCCCAGAGGTGGAGTCTACAGAGACAGGCAGGTTTCTCTGAGCTGCTGTGAGCTCCACCCAGTTCAAGCTTCCCAGTGGCTTTGTTTACCTACTTAAGCCTCAGCAATGGTGGGCTCCCCTCCCCCAGCCTCGCTGCTCCCTTGCAGTTAGACTGCAAACTGCTGTGCTAGCAATGAGGGAGGCTCCATGCGCGTGAGACCTTCCCGGCCAGGTGTGGGATATAATCTCCTGGTGTGCCCGTTTGCTTAAAGCGCAGAATTGGGGTAGGAATTACCCGATTTTCCAGGTGTTGTATGTCTCAGTTCCCCTGGCTAGGAAAAGGGATTCCCTTCCCCCTTGTGCTTCCCAGGTGAGGCGATGCCTCGCCCTGCTTCAGCTCTTGCTGGTCGGGCTGCAGCAGCTAACCAGCACCGATTGTCCGGCACTCCCTAGTGAGATGAACCCAGTACCTCAGTTGAAAATGCAGAAATCACCGGTCTTCTGTGTCACTCGTGCTGGGAGTTGGAGACTGGAGCTGTTCCTATTCGGCCATCTTGCTCCACCCTCCAATGCATCTCCCTAATCGATGGCTCTTTTGAAGTGGTTTATAATCTCAACTTCTCTAAAAACAAGCACTTTCAGGAGGTTGTGTGTTTTTATGTTTTTTAATAGATTCTTATTCCACTTTTCAATCAACTTTACTTCCAATTCAAAAGCTGCTTCACTCCATACAACAAATTTACAGTAGAAGATGAAGTTCATTAGAATAATTGATTTACTATGCACCAACTTTTTATTGGATATTTACTATTGGCATATCCAATACATAATACATAGGATGATATTATACATTGCATTTTGTACTAGTAAAATGATACCATTTTGCAAGTGAGTTCAAATGTTTTGGATTCATATCAGAACTCTTCTGATTGAAAGGTTAAAATAGTCATATCTTTCCTCATTTTGCAGAAAAACAAGTATCATTCTTAAACTGGTACATTTCTTTTTTATTTCATGTCAGTCATTGTTGATGACTTCAGAGTATTTGTCCTAAATTTTAATCTTAAAAGGCTGGGGACACTGTTTCAAATAAATATAAAATCCAAATGGGCAAAGCATGTTTCAAGAATAAATTTTTCATAGAGCTACTAAATATTTGGAGCGGGGAAAAAGGTATCTTAAGCTATTATTAAGAATACAGTTTCAGGAAGAAATTGGGATGCTCACTCCTGGGACTAGATATCTCATTTCTAAATGTTGCCTATGTTTTCACACACATAAAAACATGTCTTTCTCATCATTTTTTTTAAATTTTTAAAATAACGCTTATTTTTTAAAAGTTAATGTGTGCATTGTAGGAAACTGAAAAACACAAGAAGCAAAGAACAAAGTCATCCACAATCACATAGAGTTTACAGTTTTATGTGTTCTTCTAGGTCCTGTCTGTATATAAAACAACATCCAATTTTATGGGACTGAGATTATACAATATGTGTCTTGATTTTTCACATCATGAATATTTACCAGTTCAAAATCCCAAAGCCATATGAGTATTTTGATAACCAAGAATTCGTCATTTGTTTAATCACCCACTAGGTGGAATAACAACCTGTGCTCAGGTTATTCATCTGCAAAATACATTCAGGATATGAAACTACAAGACTGGGGTTTTACAAAGAGATGATAAACCTTTTTCTTCTCTTCCTAGAAGTCTGGTTGTTGATTAAACATGAGCTGAGTATGTGATGATGATACTCCCTGAAGGCCTTGAAGAAGATAAGTATCTCCAGGTGTATGTCCCAGGAGTCCTTCTACTGCTCAGATTGGGATGGGAAGTGTCTTAGTCCATTTGCACTCCTATACCAAAATACCATACACTGCATTTCTAACAAACATCAGAAATTTACTTCTTAAGAGTTGTGGAATCTGGAAAATCTAAGATCAAAGCATCAGCCGATTCAGTGTCTGGGAAGGGCCTGCTTTATCATAGATGACACCTTGCTGTGTCCTCATGTGATGGAAGAGGCAAACAAGCTCCCTTGGACTTTTTCTGTTGATGTACCAATTGCATTTATGAGAGTTCAGCCCTTATGACCAATCATCTCCCCAAAGACCCCACATCCTAATATTTTCACCTTGAGGGATAATATTTCAAGATATAATTTTGCAGAGGACACTAACATTCAGACCATACTGTGGGGTGTTTTCAAACATGTCAGAATCCTATGTTGGTGAACCTCTTCTCTAAATATTTCTGAGCTTCACTAGTCCTAGCATACTGACATGCTTTCATTCATACTGAATGGGGTTTGAGGTACCCACTGCTCAGAAAAGGGCTGGTGGCTATCTACAGAGTTCTTACAGTCCTGACATGGGGGAAAAATGTTTAGAGCCCTGCTACTTAATGTTTTGTCTACAAAGTAGCAGCAGCAGAGAATCTGGGGCCCACTTTGGATCTATTAAACCATAATCTGCATTTTATAAGATTCCTGGGTGATTAGAACATACATTACAGTTTGAGAACAATATTCCTGGTGCATTGGCTTTCAAGCTTGTTCACATGTTGAAATAATCAAGGGAGTTATAAACAAAACAAAACAAAACAAAGCAAAAAGCACTTGACACCTATGTTTCACCTCAGACTGTCTTATTTATTTGGTATGGGATATAAGATGAGAGACAGGATTTTTACAAAGCTCCCCAGATGATTTGAAAATGCAGCAAAGTTTGAGAATCACCAGTATGAGGTCCCATTATTTCTGTAATTTGCCATCTTTACTTGGTACTTTAGCATCCAGTCTATTTTGGATTTCTTCCCTCAACTGAATCTACTCACAGACTTCTATAAACTAGGACACTATTTTAAAAAAATATTGAAAGATAGAACTCATAAGTGAGCATGAAATCAGATCTTTTTTTCATTCCCATCATCATCTAAATGTTATCATCGTCATTATCAAAAGTAGATAAATAAAGTAACTAGAATGGTAACTAACATGTTTGTTTCCACCTTTTGGAAATTTTAGTCTATGACAGTAAATTGTAAGCCTGATGAGCACAGCAATGTTATTGTCTTCTTTGTCTTCTTCTCTTCCTTCTTTGTCTTCTTCTTCCTCCTCCTGCTTCCCCTTCCTCTTTCTCTTCTTATTTCTTTTTTTTTCTTTCTCTTGTTTTACAGTTGCAATCCAAGAATCTAGAATCATGGCTAATACATAAGAGAGAAACCACAAAACGTCTGCAGTATGTAGGTAACCTTCAGAATGGGAGAGGATTTTTGCATACTACTCATCTGGCAAAAGTCCAATATCCAGAATCTACAAGGAACTTCAGCAAACTTACATAAAAAAAACAACCCTCTCAAAAAGTGGGCAAAGGATATGAACAGACACTTCTCAAAAGAAGACTTTTGTAAGGCCAACAAACATATGAAAAGAAGCTCAACATTGCCAATCATTAGAGAAATGCAAATCAAAGCCACAATGAGATACCATCTCACACCAGTCAGAATGATGATTAAAGTCAAGAAACAATAGATGCTGGCAAGACTGTGGAGAAACAGGAAAGTTTTTACACTGTTGATGGGAATGTAAATTATTTCAAACACTGTGGAGGACAGTGTGGCAATTCCTCAAAGATCTGGAACTAGAAAAATACCATTTGACCCAGCAATCCCATTACTGGGTACATACCCAAAGGAATATAAATCATTCTACTATAAAGACACATACACATATATGTTTATTGTAGCACTATTTACAACAGCAAACATATGAAATCAACCCAAATGCCTATCAATAATAGACTGAATAAAGAAAATGTGGTACATATACACCATGGGATACTATGCAACCATAAAAAGGAATGAGATCATGTTCTTTGCAAGGGTATGAATGAAGCTGGAAACCATCATCCTCAGCAAATTAACACAGGGACAGAAAACTAAACACTGCATGTTCTCACTCATAAATGAGAGTTGAATGATGAGAACACGTGATCGCAGGGAGGGGAACAACACACACCTAGGCTAGTCAGAGGGGGTGGGGGGGCAAGAGAAGGGAGAGTATTAGGACAAATAGCTAGTGTATTTGGGGCTTATAACCTAGATGATGGATTGATAGGTGCAGCAATCCACCATGGCACACGTATACCTATGTTACAGACCACATGTTCTGCATTTGTAGCACAGAAATTAAAGTAAAATAAAAAATAAAAACAATAAAAATAAATAAAAAACAAAACAGTTGAACTCATGGAGATAAAGAGTAGAAAAATGGTTACCAGTGGCTGGGAAAGGTAGTGGTGTAGGGGAAGGTAGGAATGGATAATGGGCATAAAAAAATAAAATAAATAAAAACTATTAATATTTGATAGCACAACAGGGTGACTATGGTCAGTAGCAATTTAGTTGTACATTTAAAAATAACTAAAGGAGTGTAATTGGATTGAAGCACAAAGAATGTGAGGAGACGGATATCCTATTTTCCATGATATAATTATTGCACATTGCCTGTCTGTATCAAAACATCACATGTACCCCAAAAATATATGTATCTACCAAAAAAAGAAAGTTAAAAACATCAAAAAATCTGTAAAATGTATTAATAAATGTATAAATGGCAGAAAATTCTAAACATAAATTACAGTAGTTATGTACTTGTATTAGTCCTTTATCACGCTGCTGATAAAGACATATCTGAGACTGGGTAATTTATACAGAAAAAGATGTTTAATGGACTCACAGTTCCACATGGTTGGGGAAGCCTCACAATCATGGCAGAAGGTGAAAAGCACTTCTTACATGGCAGTGGAAAGAGAGAATGAAAGTGAAAGGGATTGCCCCTTATAAAACCATCAGATCTCATGAGACTGATTCACTACCACGAGAACAGTATGGAGTAAACCTCCCCCATGATTGAATTATCTCCCCTGGGGTCCCTCCCACAACACATGGGAATTATGGGAGCTACAATTCAAGATGAGATTTGGGTGGGGACACATGAACCATACCAGTACTTTAGAAGAAAATGATTATCTATTTTGACCTTCCAAGACCCTGTAACAGAGGCTTGGAGTTGGGTCTGAAAGTCTGGCTTTGCCAAGGACCTGCAGTGATAACAGGCATGCTCTGCCCCATGTCCTTTGCTCATCCTTAGTGTTCTGGTGGAGGGTAGGACATGCTCAGTGGGGCAAAAGTGAAGGAATCGGCTGGGCGCGTGGCTCACGCCTGTAATCCCAGCACTTTGGGAAGCCAAGGCTGGCGGATCACCAGGTCAGGAAATCAAGACCATCCTGGCTAACTCAATGAAACCCTGTCTCTACTTAAAAAACAAAAAAAATTAGCCGGGCATGGTGGCGAGTGCCTGTAGTCCCAGCTACTCGGGAGGCTGAGGCCAGAGAATGGTGTGAACCCCGGAGGCAGAGCTTGCAGTGAGCTGAGATCGCACCACTGCACTCCAGCCTGGGCGGCAGAGCGAGACTCCCTCTCAAAAAAAAAAAAAAAAGTGAAAGAATCGGGTGGCAGAACTTTCATGTATGGCTACTGGGGCAAGAGATGTAACTATTCAGGAGGCATTCATTTCTAGGAGTTGTAAATCCTGTTTTAACTGTCCATCTGAGATTTGTCTAGTAAAGACGAAAAATATAAAATATAGGAGGAAAATATAGAACAAAATTATTAAAAAAATTCTAGGCAGAAAAACCTGAAGTAAATAAAAATGGAATTATAGTCCTAGCAATTTTTTAGGAATGAAAGATATGCTGATTGAGGATCTCACTACTTATCCTCCTATTTTCTATGACTGAATAAAGCAGGAAAATTATTACCTAGCTCAACGAAATAAGAAAGGACTAGAAATATCCAACAAGGTAAAGAAAACAGGTGTTCACATCCTGGATCTTCCAGCTACTAGTATTAAAGCCTTGGAGAAACTTCATTAATATGTGTGCTATGTTTACCGAAAATGTGCATGAAGAATAACCCCGGGGCAATTCTTAGGGCTAGAGAGAATGCGTGTGAAGTGGTCAACACAATACCTTGTACACAGTAGGCAGTCATTCAAACGTTAGCTCCCTTCCTCCCTTTTGGCACCCCACACTATTTTACATCATGCTTAAGGGTATCAGAGGCATAGAAATTTCCAGAGACAATTTTTGTGTCCTCAGGGGCTAGCACTTAATGTTTCTTGAATAAACAAATAGTAAAGTGGTAGCCATCATTTTTGGGCTTCCATTGTTTTGAATGGAGATGGGAGGGAAATTCATGAAAGACATGTGAAAAGTGATTCAAAGTTAATTTATTTAAAATTCAAATTAAGCACCTAGGATGTGGCATACACAGAACGACTTTAAAACTGTGCAACTGGAAATATTCTTTGGAGCAGAGTTTAGATAAGGGCACTGAAAATAAAACTACAAGTTAATAGTGTATATGTCTTAATAGGGGATGAATAGAGCCAAGAATTAATTCAAACATTGAGTTTACAATATTTTGGTATGCAACTGGTTTCAATTTCAAAATTGTTAATAATCTTAGGGCTGAGTATATTTCAGTGAGCGTCCACATAGATTGTTACAGCAGAACAAGCAGGAAAAGCAAGCTGAAAATTTTGGGGCGTTTGGACTACAGAGGCATCATCTGTTCCTTATTTTACAGACTTTTTCTTTCCTTTCCCTGCCTCCTGCTCTCTAATTACATCCAAATTGTTCTCTCCTTTGTTTCTCTGGCCATTCCATCTGAGACATGCTGCCAGTAATATATGCCATCTTCATTTGGCTCCTTTCTTCCTTATCTGCACTGCTAAACTATTGTGTTTGGGGAAAAAATGGAGAATTTGTCAATTCCCTTTCATACCAAACATACTGCTTCAGGTAGATGCACTGATGCACTTTATGACTAAAAATTAAGTGACAAGATAGTGAATATGCTGAGACAACCATCTCTGCCACCCTTCATTAACCAAACCGTGAATGGACAAAGGTGACAACTATACATAGATCCTGCTTTGTGAAAACATACACAGTGAAATTATCTTCCAATAGAATTTTATCATCACATTGACAATTTTAAAGACACATGATTTCAGGAAGCCCACGATGCTGGAAAATTGAAACACGTAGATTGTTCATGCAAGTGAAAACCAGGAAAAATTTCCTGGAGGACTGTTGGCCAATAGGCATACATTTAAAAATGTGCATTATTATTTTATTTTGCATTTCCACTTCTAATCTAAAACCAAAGAGAATAATCTCAAGCTCCTCTGTATAAGCATACTTACTGCAGTGTTTGATAGTAATAAAAACATCCTCATTAATAGGTAATTGGTGAAATAAATTGTCACACATAGTGTAGACTATAGGGAACCTTCTCTGCCTTTCTTAAAACCTGTCTGAATGCTTATAAATCCCATAGCAATTTACCACCTCATTGTATCATCCATATAATTATCTTACAGGGACAATCATCCCTAGAGTTGTCTCATTTTTCTCACATATTAATTTATTACACTCCCGATAAAGGCTCCCATCCGTCTAAAGCAGAGTTTCTTAAACTAACATGCATGTAACTGAAAGATGAACAGAAAACAGAAAATGAGGTAAAACAGGACAATAGGGGACATCTTATCAAGAACTTTGCATTCCCTGCAAAAAAGAAGATTAGTCATAAAATGCATACACACTTCATGATACATTAATATGAGGATGATTTTAGTGTAGTGCTGCTGGTGGCTGTTTTGGTTTTTCTGTTGTAAGAGTCTGCCTAAGAATCAGGCTAACACAGAAGAAAAAGAGAAAAGAAGAAAATGAGGAAGAAGAAGGAAAGAGGAGAAAGAAAAGGAGAAACAGAGAGGGAGAAGAACCAAAACAGAAAACTCATGCATCTTTTAAATTCTCAGTTCCATCTGTGCTTGAAACCAGCCACTCTAGTGATTTTCCATGTGTGAACAGTAAATCCACCCGGCTGTTTTTATTCCTCCAAATAATTTTGAATTGTATCCCTGTTAATTATACTTTAAAAAGTCTCAACTAGTACTTCATTGGAACAACTGGTCTTGGTAGTTCTCCAAACATTCCATGATATTCATGTTTCTGCATTTTGCATGTACTGGCCCCTCTGCCCAAATGCCTTTCCTCCATCATCTACCTGAAAACTGTCTAAAATCCATCAAGGCTTAGCTCAGGTGATATCTATTCTGAAAAGCCTGCCCTTGAGAACCTATTTTCTCCTACTTTCAGTGCATTTTATACATTCCTAGGTTATAGCAATAAACTAAAAATTTTTATAAATTATATCTGCTATTCTGTATAATTTTCTCATCACAAAATATAAGTTTTTCAATGGAAAAAGACTTACTAAAAAGAGAAAAACTTGGAAAATGTTTCCAAATCAAAACAGAGATACAGTGGAGATCTGTCACTTAATATTTGGGTTTTTAAGCCAATGAAGCTAGTTCCTATAACAAGTAAGATTTTACTCTGTCAGTGTTTCCCTTTATACTTTGACTTGAGTCACTTTGTATGAATTAGGAGGAATAGTCTGTCTTTAACATGTTTAGAGTACTTACATCTACTTGAATATTCACAAGGCAAACTTTTCTCATTAGCTTCCCCTGTTCCCAAGATCACCTTTAATTATTAATAAGTGAAGATACAATGGCCTCTGCTATCAATGTAGGCCATGAAAGTGCATGATCCCAAGTAGAAAATGAAGTGTAAATATTCATGAAAAAAAATGAGAATGTAATTGATTATTTTATTTTACTTTAATATAATATAGGATCCTGAGGCAGAAGCTGTTCATTCAAGACCAATTCTTTTCAGAATATCAGTTTCATGTTCAGAAAATATGAATAATACTACAAGGCAGAAATAATACTAAACACTAAACACTAAAATAAAATAAGGTAAATGAATATCATTTCTATATTCTGAAATGTCAGATTGATCTAGCAGCAAAGAAGTCATTGTGGCTTAGACAAGAGAAGTTTCAGTAGAATGCAGTAGAATTTTGAGGTAATAGAAAGTGAATAAGGACAGACAAATCACTTCCAAAAATTTGGCTTTCAGAAAGTGAAAATATACAGGGCAAAGTAGAAGGGAAATATATAGTTGGAGGAAACATGTTTTCTCCTGCCTCCCATTAAAAAAATGTGAATGCAGTAACAATAATGAGGTAAAGTTAAAGAAAGAAAATAGGGAAGAATCAGTAGATCAAGTCCAAGATATTTCAGGAGAGCATGTTTGCTAGATAAAATGTAGAGGTAGTTACCATTGACAGGATGAAAGATGTCTTACAAAGAAGAAGGGTGGAAGATAGGTGGAAGTGAAATTGTAGAGCTAAATGAAGTAAATTAAGGGAATAATTGCCTAATTTCTCTATGAAATAGGGAGATGAAATCATCTGTAGAGAATTAATGGGAGATAGGAGAGTTTAGAAATTTGTGGACAGTGGAGTATGACTGCAATAAAAGCTTTAGTGTAAAGAGAAAGAAGCCAACTATGGAAAGGGCATATGAATGCTTTAACAACAAATATGCCTCAGTTTGTGACATTCTAAACCACTGCTCATATGCACAGGTGCAGGCACAGAGAAATAGATAGTTGAGCCCAGACCAAGACTGAGATTCTGCTAGACAACATTAATGAAAAGAAAACTGGACAAAGGAGGCAAAGATACTCAAAGGAGTATGTTTGGAATGGATAAAACATTAAAACTTAGGGAAGAAGCAAAAAAAAAAAAGAAAAGAAAAGAAAAAGAAAAAAAAAAGAAATATGTCCAGAGAGAGCTACTACGAAAAAAATTAGAGGATTCTGTAGATTAAAAAATATATGTATATTATACAAATGCGTGAATTTGTTTTTTAAAATTAAAAGAGAAGGACAGAAGATTGTGATCAGACAGTCTATTGGTAATTTTAGAAGTGGAGCAGTTCTAGGTGACCACTAGGGTCTAAGGTGTGACCATGAAGGAGGGATTTAAATGGTGGGGATGAGAGGGTCACTGTAGATGAAGCAGGGAAGTACTACCATCCTGGTTGGATTACATGCATGGAGGGTAGGTAGCCTGTAAAGATGGCAGGACTTGAGGAGGTAAGGAAGTATCTGAGGGTTATGCTAGATCATCAGTGAATGAGCCGAAGAATGAGGAAATTTGAGTTTGACTGTGACAAGGAAGAGTGTAGCAGAATATAAATATTTTATCTCAAAACACCACTTGTGGTTTAAAATCATAATACTTTGTGTTTTTTCCCTCATTGCTCCTTAACATTTGCTCACAAAGCTAATTCCACTGCCCCTCAAATCAAAAACCACAACTGCCTCGTAACTTTTCTGATGCATCTTTAATTAATTTTTTAATTAATTTTTTAAAATACCTATTGTCAACTCTAAATATTATATTAAAACACTGCTTCAAACCCAAATCTTTTTTTATTAATTGTCTTCAGTCTCAACTTCTTTTACCTTAAATTGAGTGGGTATTTAAAGTCATGCGACTGATTTTAGGTAGTTTTAAAATGTCCGCCTTTGTTACCCAGTTTAAAAAGTGATATTAATTGTGTCTCATTACCCAGAGTTCACTTTAAAATTGTATTATATGAGTGTCCTGAATCTTAAGTAGCAGGAACTTCCACATGAAGGTAGAGAAGTAATAACTGTTCCCAGAATGACAGAAAGAAGAGAGTACTTTTTGCATCTTGTGATCCTGATCCACAAGAGATATGGAAAAATATAGGTAGTTATTAAAAATTATTTATAAGTTTGGCTTAGGACAGTAATGCCCTCTGGAAATGACTATGTTTCTGGTTAGTTTATGAACTTAGGGACTCACCGAAGCATGTGAAGATGTCAACTGGGTGTGGCAGAATAATAACCTGAAACATTAATTATAGAATCTTTTTTCTGCTACTCTGTGACCACCAAAATTCAGAGTACAGAACCCAGGGCCACCATTCACTAGAGAGAGAAAGGGTCACATTAGAGTAGAAGAGAAAAAGTCACATTCTCTGTTGTTTCTAGGCTCAAAAGACTAGGTTTCAGGTGTGAGATCGAAAGTCCACATGCACTAGTTGGCCAAAGAATTTCTTCTCTGCAACCTCTGAGCTCGAAAACTCTCAGAATCAGTAATAGAGATAGAAAGAGAGTTTTGGAAAGAATAGCTTCTGTGTCAGAACTAATCTGTGTGTATTAGGGGAGTGGGGTCAAGTTGTAAATTTACTGCCTCCACCTTCCCATCTGGAATCCCTCTTTAAATTTAAAGTTTAGCGGTAGGGATAACCTGCACTTCTATACTTGAATTCAACTGAGGAAAAAAAAAAAAAAAAAGCTTGGTGTTGAAGAATAGAAATATTACTGTGAAGATGTGTGGCATTTGAAGGTTGTGATGCCTAGGACTCATCCACATTGTCTGAGTTTGTAGGGTGGAATGATCTCTGCAAGTTCTTGCCATCTCCAAATGACGACGTACAGAAGCTAACGGAGAGAAAGCTATTGTGCCTGCCAGGAGAGTGTTGACCTAATACAGTCTTGACCTTCCTCACTGGTTATCTTGGGGGGACAGAATTCATGTATTAGTGAGTCATTGGCACTAGAAGGAAAAGTGGAAAGGGAATAATATATTTTAATACCGTTGAGCTCTCATTCTTTTGCTTATGCATACGACTTCAGACGTTTCTATATTCTGAAGAATCTAGAGATTTCTACCTCCACGATGACACTCTAGCAGCGAATAACTTATAATTTAATTAACTTCATTATTTAGGGGCAAAGAGAAAACCCCAGAAGTATACTTAAATCTTAACATAATTGAATTATAAACCCACATTAAACAGGAATAACAAAATTCACTGAATTTACTTTAAATTGGAAAGATTAAGTTTTCTATTACAGAGTGGAAGGAGGCTTACATTAAAAGTTAAATTGAGTTGTAGGAAAATAAAGGTACATTTTTGCACTTGAGTATGTGAACAGTAAAATATATACCTGCTAAAAACAGAATAGAGTTTTGGTCACATACAAGTTAAATTACCAGGAAACAGATGAATAATGGGAAACTAGCCCAAGAGAAAGGACAATATGGGGAAAAGAGATAACTGAAGAGGTATACATCTTAAATATGGAAATATTTAAGAAAAATATGGACTGGTGGGATTAAAATTTGACAGAATAACTCCTGATGGTCCCTAGAGGCTAGGAGGTGGGAATGGGGGCGGAGACCCTTAGGACAGTTAGGGTGGTGCGGGTTGTTACTCTAGGGATTAAAATCTATAAATAATGTCACTCAAGTCCCTCTGAAAGGTATTAATTATGGTTTGGCTGAATTCAAGAACTTAAGAATAAGGATAAAAGCTCGAGACCATACATTTAATTTTTAAAAGCTTCATGGAAGATACTAGGATTGACCATATGTCATCAATTCTAAGATACAAAAAATCTGCAAATGTACCATCCCTGAAAAAAAGATGGATTTTCCCTTGGAATTGTCATTAGTTTTGCTGTCTTAGTGATAAGCATTATTATCAACGACATCTATGTTTCAATAAAATACAATATGCAGTACACAGATTTTCATCTGAAAAACAGTTTTACATCTGATTTCTTTCTTGTTTTTTTTTTTTTTTCTTTCGTTTTTTTTTTTTTTTTTTGAGATGGAGTTTTGCTCTTGTTGCCTAGGCCGGAGTACACTGGCACAATCTCGGCTCACTGCAACCTCCAACCCCCAGGTGCAAGCGATTCTCTTGCCTCAGCCTTCCAAGTAGCTGGGATTACAGGCGTGTGCCACTGTGCCTGGCTAAGTTTTTGTATTTTTAGTAGAGACCGAGTTTCACCATGTTGGCCAGGCTGGTCTCAAACTCCTGACCTCAGCTGATCCACCTGCTGCGGCCTCCCAAAGTGCTGAGATTATTGGCATGAGCCATCACGCCAGGCCCTGATTTCTTTTCTATTCAAATGCAAAAGTGAATAAACCTTGGCTTTTTTTGTTCAAATCATCCATAATCTAGTATGTAAGATGCAATTGTACAGAATATATTTGCAAAAGCTATCTGTGGCTTGGAATGCAACTATAAGTTGGAATTAACTAATTTATGTACAAAACCTTGACTTAGTTAAAATCTTGTTTATAATAAGTAGAATAACACATGCCTCAAGCTTCATTTATTATGAGCCCAATATTTCAAAAATATTCCAGAATTTTAGAGACTTTTAAAAATTAGCATAAAATAATAAAAATGTTATTTGCACATTTGACATTACCAATGCTAATACAAACTGTGAAATAGTAGATCAATTGAATTGCTTGTCCCTCTAATTGTTTAATGGACTTTTTTTACTCTAAAGATTAACCAGAGGGTTGTTCTAAAATTAGAAAACTGAACTAATCTTTAATACAAGTACATCAGAAACTTAAAAAAATGTTTTTTTCAGTTTTTATACTAATTTTACAAATTTTATATTTATAAGCCTGGCAATTTTAACAGTCGTTTCTAAAGGATCTTTGAAATATGACTGGATTTTCTTTAGTTGTGTTAGGAAATTAATCTCACATTTTCAATTTAATGTGTGTTTCAAATGATAGATTTTGAATATTAACAAATTTCAATTTAATGTCTGTTTCAAAGAATAGATTTTGAATATTAACAAATATGTTTGACACCATATTTGTAAAAATCTATTGATTTGCATTTCTGATTTTTCTTTACTGTGGTGTTCAATTATTTTTCAGGCTTATTAATTATAATTTTCTACTTACATTCATATAAAAGCAATAGAGATTAATTTATTCTTTTTGTCATTTTTCTTCATTGTATTCTTAAAAATTCATAATAATGACATGCTAAAATCATGAAATAAAATATCGTATACATATTTTATGCCGTGAACAATAAGATAAATTGAATTTAGAGAAGTCTGAGTGAAAGATGAGTGGATGCATCTTATACTGCCATTCAAAACACAGGCAAAGAAAAGTTCTCAAAACTGTTGGGAAGTCCTTGGCAAAAGGGAGTCATTCGAGGAGTCGTGTGTCTCCCAGATCTGCATTAACATCTTGTCAACTAAGTCACGGTCCTAGACCAGCCTGTGTGAGGTACAGCCTCGGTACAAATGTAGTGATGGATTTCACAGCACAACAACTGGAACCCTTATTCAATTACATTCTTGGCAGCAGTAGAACATCCAGCACATCTCATGACCACCACAATTAGCAAGACTGCAAAAAAAGTGCTTGACACAAAAAAAGTGCTATACAAGTTATATTAAAATGAAATGAAATAAAATAAATCTGTGCAAACTCTTCCTAGCACTACTCCTTAGATATTCCATTTATAAGTACAATGTCTTCATTCACTTGAAGAGCAGAATTCACAGTGTTTTCTGTTTGTTACCTGAAATCCTTTCTGAAAGAAAGGCAGTGCCTTGAATCTCCAGAGAGCTAGCTGCCACCTGTGTTTTAACAGCAGCATGTTTTTGTAGGAATATGCTTTCTGTTGCTCATTTTCTGAAGGATATCTGTGCTTGTTCGGTATTACAGCAATGTTGCAGGTAGGCTGTATCCTGTGAAAGAGTGATGTGATTTACTAGCAAACTTTTCTCAGTAGGCTTTCAGTCTGGATTTAAAAAGACTAATATATAGAAGATTAACATATACACACTTTCCTCACACACAAAAAGATGTACCGGCAGTGGCAGGTGACCAATTAGAAGAGCTGGCATTCCATTTGAACCAAGAGTAGAGGCAGGACTGACTTATATTTATGGAGAGTCCCAATGACTCTCTGACACTAATGGGTCCCAGAGACTGATCTCCAGGCCGACCCTGAGCTGGACCCTACCTCCATGACAGTCTACAAGACTTGCCATTCTTTGCAATTCCATTTTGAACAGACTAAGGTAATTAGCCATTTCCTTACCTGTCTTTTAAATAGTGTTATCATACACACACGCTATGATCATTCGAGTTTCTGTCTTTTCATGGCATTAATATTTCTTTTACAAAAAGATCACTAGGAATGTTTCCATAATATTATAATTGGCATAAATTAAATAGCATGAGGTCTAGATTAGAATATCACTCCTTCTTGCCTTTTTATTCATGAAAAATAAATCATTGTTCTAATTTTACATTAAAGAGAACTGGTGCCTTTTTATTAAACTATTATTGTAATTAAGCTTAATATGTAATAACACTTTGGAAATCTAGCTTTTAATTATCGTAATGTCAGTCATCATCACTCCTCAAGATAACTGGTCATTTAATTTAGCCTTTACTAAAAAGACTTGCTACTGTACTTATGAAGAGGGGTAGGAGGTTGAAGATTTAAACAATAAATACAAGTCTCAGGTAACTGTTTATCTGACATCTTTTAATGTAAAAGTATGAACATATTTTCTTAAAAAAATTTTTTTTTTTCAAAGAACCAGTAGTTTATGTTGAAGTTAAGGAATTATCCATCTCCTTTGAGAAGACTCTTCAGTATGTGATGCCCCCACAATAAAATAATGGGCTATTTTCCAATATCTTGATGATTTAGAATATATTTATTTTCTGAACTTTTTAATTTATTCTTATTTGTGCTGACCCTTAATAGGATATAGTGAGAGTAAATATATTTGAAATACAATTGTCCCTTGGTGTCCATGGAGGATTGGATCCAGGACCCCTTCAGATATTAAAATCTATGAATACTCAACTTCCTTACAAAAAAAAATGGCATAGTATTTGCAAGTAACCTATGCACATCCTCCTGTATACTTTAAGTCATTTCTAGTTTACTTGTGATACCCAATACAATGTAAATGCTATGTAAATAGCTTTTATACTATATCTTTAAATTTGTACTCTTTTTATTGTTGTATTCTTATATTGTATTGTTTCATGTTTGGGAAGTATTTTCTATCTGTGTTTGGTTGAATTTATTGATGTGGAATCGGTAGATAAGGAGGGCTGATTGTATTACCTCTGAAGATATACATTTCATAGTCTTTTAGTAGGTGCTTGTATTATGGAGCTGCATTTAGTCAGGATCTCATTAATAACCTAGATTATTTACAATAATCTGTCTTTTAAACCTTTAAATCAGTCTTCCACATTTTACTCTTTGAGCTGTACCATTTTTGTAATAATTTTTGTAATTGGTGATTGGTTTATTTCTTCCCTTAATACTGTGATTAAATAGACTTGTAGCTTATTTCCTCATCCTTATGATTGCTTTAAAAAAATCTGAGTCAATTTCAGAAAAGATCACACAGTATTTAATATGACAACTTTGCCGTCTTATTTTCTCATTTACTGAGAATACATACAAAATGTGTTTTAAATTATTAATTCTGCTTTTCTCTGCTTAAAAGAGAAAGTTTATGATTTTTCTATGAAAAATATGTTTTTGTATATTTAAAATGTATGCCTAGACAATTTTTTAGAGTACCAAGTTGCATACAAATTAAGTAAATATGAATCAGAAAATTGAAATTGCAAGTAATAAAATAACAATTAAATAACAGAGAAATTGTTGTCACTAGGCATCTGGCATTTGGTAAATACAATTAAGTTCTGGGCTTATCCAAGTTTCCTGGTAATGAAAACAAAAATGGCACATGCCAAATTTTTAAAAACATCTTATAAAAGGAAGCACAGCTTTTCTGACAATAGAGATAAATTATGTGCATTAATTTTTAAGAAGATATTTATGTAAATTAGCCATTAAACAAATATTGGATAAAGCTTTAATAATTAAAAAAGTGTTTAAAGACTTCATTCTGTTAGTTGGATTGTTTTCATGTTTTGTCCCTGCTAGGTACCGATTATATTAACAATTTTCCTCACCTACTATATTAATAGATATATAAAAGTATCTGAAAGGGATATTAAAATAGTGTTAATTAGCAATTAATAAGAAATTAATTTCTATTAATTAGTATTAAGAAATTATTAAGTAATTAATTTTAAGTAATATTAAGTAATTAAGAAATTATTAAACCCAGAAAGCTGAATGGGAATGATATGCATTATTTAAGAAACATATATGTTGCTAAATAGATAAGATTCTGATGTGTGCTTTTATTCCTAAAAGAAAGTGAGATAGGTCACACAACATGACTAAGATAAATAGAGCAATGAAGTCTTTCTGCAACTTACACCATGTCTACATAGATCAGAATTCTTCTGCATGGCAATACACAGTAAGTGGATAAATAACTTCTTAAAATCAAAGTTGAAAAGGATCACTCTTGAAGGCCTATTTAATATCCTCTTTCTCCTGTTGCAATGCCTTCCTTAGGTGGTGCTCATCTATTTCTGAAAATTTGCTATACAATAGATTACCTCATATTTGCCAATGAATTTATTAAATACTTTGCATACACCACAGAAAATTTTATTTAATGAATATCATTAATCCTCTACAAATATGGAAAATAAAATGTAATCTCTGAAAGAAGAAAAGACGATAAAGTACATACATAATTTTGTTATAATCTGACTTAAATAGAAAGAACTTCAGGAATGGAGAACACAAGATAGCAGAACAAAAAGAATCCTTATAGACTTCTGCATTAATATGGTTTCTAAATATAATCATCTTTACAGATTTCCCTCCAGATGCCTATACATATATAGAAAACTGATCAAAATACATAATATAAAAAACTGAGTATAAAATATACAATTAATACCAAAATAGAAAGTGGATATAAATGGATTTAAAAACAAAATATTTGCACTATGGAAAAATCAGTCTTGGACCTGGAGCTTACGTAGAAGTTGAGTAAGAAGTCATTGCATGGTTCCTTAATGTTTTCCTCTAAACCCAAAGACCAAAGTTTATCCTGTTGAAGAAACTGGGCAGCTATTTCTCTATGCCAAATGATGACTGCACTTCCAGTATCAAATAAAGTGGCCAGAGTACTGCTACCTCCAATCCAACATATAACCACTTTTCTTTTTTTTTTTTCAAAAATAAAAACCTCAATAAAATAAAGTCAGTTCTTCTCTTAACGTTTTCCAGGGGACCCTTCTAATTTTGTATCTGACTTGACATTTTAGCATCACCCAACACTTTTAAAATATGTCCTTTTTTTTTTTGAAAAACTCTACTCCTGACTTCTATCACACCACACTTTCAGATTTCCTACTAACTCCTTGATCACTCTTTATTAACTAACATTTACCAAGGTTTCCTTTTTGATAGACTCTGTTTTAAATTATAAAAAACGATACATAGGTTAAGTAACTAGGTGAATGTGAATGCAAGTTATCCCGATAATTCAATGTCAAAACCCATCCTGTTAATCACTCTGTCTCCTCCTTTATGCTATGATATATTCATTAATTTATTTATTTTATGCAATCATATCTTATAGAAAAAAAGATTTTTAAAAGAAAACAAATAAACAAGATAATGAAGAAAATTATCTTGGAATGAATAATAGATATGAAATGGGATGGAAATGAGACATAACAGAATGAAAGTAGATATGGGTTTAAAAAAGGGATTGACTGGGAATAAAGACGGAATCCAAGTATGTGACTATTATGCTCAAAATGAGTTAAAATATCAAGTTGGCAATGAGCAGATTATTTGAGTTATATGTTTAAGGAAAAAACTGGAAAAGCACTAAGGCCTTGGGACCCTCTGAACGCTGAACCCAGTGTCTCTGAGGAAATATTGAAGGTCAGGTGAAGGAGAATAGAGTGGTATGAAATGAAAAAGGCATGCAGTGGCTGGCTGACCAAGGACCATACAGGCCATGGTAATAGTTTAGATTTTATTAAGATCATGGTGACAAGCAATAGGAGAGTTTAAGCAGAGGATTAAAGAATATGATGCTATTAACTGTTCTAGGAAGAGAGAACCTGTGGATTGTTTGGGGAATTGAAGGAAGGCTTATGTTTCAAATATATTAAAATGAGAATGCCTTTCAGACAACCAAGCTGAGCTGTCAGAAATAAGTATATGATCAGGTCTGAATCCCAAGGGAAAGTTCAGAACTGTTTATAAATCTGGGAGTTAACAATTTAAAGTTTATTTATTTATTAAGTTTTAAAAAATTGTTTTTTAGAGACAGGGTCTCACTTGGTCTCACAGGCTGGAGTGTAATGGTGCAATCAAAGCTCACTGCAGCCTTAAACTGCTGGACTCAAGTGATCCTCCTGACTCAGCTCCTCAGTAGCTAGGACTATAGGCACATGTCACCATGCCCAGCTAATTTCATTTAGCACATTTTTAAATCTATAGAGTAAACTTATGAAAATAAAATAGAGGTTAACAAAATGAGAAGTCTAAGAGTGGAACACTTGGCCTCACTCATCTGTCAAGGCCTGGAAGAAAAGTAAGAGCCAGCAAAGAAGACTGATGTGAATGGAGTGTCCGGTAAAGTAAAACCAGTATAGAAACCAGAATTAAGTGGAGTAAGTGGTATCCTAAAAATTAAGTGTTAAAACTGTTTTAATACTAGATGGATAAACAATTTTGCTAGTATATAGGCCACTGGATTGGCAATACTGAAATATTTTTAGCTATGAGAAGAGCAACTTAAGTAGTGTGGTAAAGATGAAAGCTAAATTGGAACAGGTTAAAATGATGATTGGGAATATAAGTAAACTTAATATTGCAAAACTGCTTATTGCTGGTTCTTGAGAGACCCCACTTCAGTGACAAGTCAGTGATATCTTTTTTAAAGGAGGGGAGAAAAAAACAAAGGATGAAGAGAGAAAATAACAGATGCAAATTTTAGATACAGAATAAAGTTAAATAAGCAGATCTCTGAAAACTGAAAAGTCAGCTATCCACTGGGGAAACTCTGAACATTGGATGTGTGATGTAGTACTGGGTATTTCTGAAAGAAGTGGAACAGGTTGGATTGACTACAGAAATATTGGTTGAAAGGATATATATAAAAAAGCAAGTAGATCCACAAATTTCCTCCCCGATCCCACCCAGCTAGAAGACTGCCACTCCACAACAGAAAACTAAGCTTCATCCTCCAGTAAGAGCAAATGAGAGGGATTGCGAAATGCAGAATATATGATACACCAAGAAAGAAAGTGGTGTACTGAAACAGGGTGAATAAAGTGAAAGACACATCCTAAATGCTAAATTCCCAAGCTTCCTTCCCTCACTTGACACCTAGAGCACCAGAATGAGGCTATGACCTGCAGCTATTGCAGTAATGAAAGTGAGAGTGATGGTTTCCATGAGGAAATAACAATAGAGGAAATGATAAGTGCTCAGTAAGATCTAGTAAAAGAAAGAAGCCAGAAAGGATTTCATGGCTTTTAGACTAGACAAATAGAAGAATAAAGTTGCCATTTGCTAAGATAGGGAAGATCATGTAGGAAGAAAAAGATTTTGGAAGCATGTGAAATAAGGAGCCAAGCATTAAACATGAAGCTTTAGCTACTGAGTTTAGCTACTTGTACATATAGGTCTGGAGTTTAAGAAGAGCACTAAGCTTGAAATGTACATGAAATTCATTAGTATACAGATCTATTAAAATCTGTGAGACAGGTTGTGATTACCTAAGAATTTGGTATAGATAGAGTTCTACGGGTTGAACCTAGGACAGTCCATTGTATAGAAGTCAGGAAAAAGTTAGAAAGCAACAAAGGACACTGGGGAGGCAATCGTAAATGGGACTGAGGATAGAAAATAAAGGCTGCATTTCCCCCTCTGCTTTGAGTGCTTTTTTCCGTCAATGAAAGAAGAGGCCAGGCTGAAAATGATGACTGGAAAGGTGGTGTTGTGAGGAAAGATGATAAGCAATCGTCCTGTAAGGGAATTTTAATAGTATTATTAAAATATAATTCACACACCATTCAGTTCCACCCTTTTATATGTCCAATCGTTTTTAGTATATTAACAGATTTGTGCAACCATCAGCACAATTATTATGGAACATTTTCATCACCTCACACAGAAAATCATGACCATCTCACCTTCTTTCATCTCCAGTTTTGGGCAAACACTAATCTACTTTCTGTCTCTATTAATTTATCTATTTGGGATGGTTCATATAAATGGAATTATACAATATGTGGCCTAACACTGGCTTCTTTGACTTAGCATAGGTTTTCAAGTTTCATCCATGTTGTAGTATGTATTAGTATTTCACTTTTTAAATTGCTAAATTGTATTCCATTGCCTGAGCCTACATTTTATTTGTTCATTCTCAATCGATGAGCATTTGGTTTGTTTTCACTTGTGGCCATTGTGAATAATGCCTCTATGAACATTCATGTGCAAGTTTTTACATGGGTGTATGTTTTTAGTACCCTTGGAAATATAACTTGGAAAGGAAGACTGAATCACATAGTAACTCTGTGTTTAACCTGTTTAGGAACTGCCAGATTGTTTTGCACAATGGCTGCACATTTTACATTCCCACCAGCAATGCATGAAAGTTGCAATTTATCTACCATTTTCATTAACACTTGTTATTCTCTGGTGTAATTTTTATAAAAATCTCATTGTCATTTTGATTCTCATTTCCTTAATAACTAACGATGCGAACATCTTTTTATGTACTTATTGACCAACTGTATATCTTTGGAGAAATGTCAATGCAAGTCCTTTCTCCATTTAAAAAAGATAGGTTGTTTGTCTTTCTGTTATTGAGTTGTAGGAGTCTTTACATATTATGGATAATAAATCTTTTATCAGATACATGCTATGTAATTTTTTTTCTATTCTGCTGGCTCTCCTTTTACTTTTTATAAGAGTTCTTTAAAGCACACAAGTTTTTACTCTGGAAAAGAACACATTTCTTTTTCTTTTGTCATTGATGATTTTGGTGTCATATCTAAAAAGGCTTTGCATAACCCAAGGTCACAGAGATTTATTCCTATATTTTATTGTAAGAGCTATATAATTTTAGCTCTGACATTTGGTGTATCATTCATCTGGAGTGAGTTTTCATATACAGTATGAGAAAAAAGTTTAATTTTATTCTTTTACATGTGCCTATCCAGTTGCCCTGACACCATTTATTGAAAAAATTATTCTTTCCCTATGGAATGGTCTTGACACTATTGTCAAAATCAATTGACCTCAAATATGAGAATTTTTTTCTGAACTCTCAATTTTATTTCATTAATCTATATGTAGAAGTCTATGGAAGATCCACATTGTCTTGGGTACTGTAACTTTACAATATGTTTTAAATTGGGAAGTGTGAGTCCTCCAACTTTGTTCTTTTTGCAAGGTCATTTGGCTATTCTGGATTACTTTACATTTTTGTACTAATTTTAGGATCCGGTTGTCAATTTCTGTAAAGAATCCACTGGGAAGTTGATTAGAATAGCACTGAATATGTAGATCAGTACTAAATCTTCTGATCCATGAATGAGGAATGTTTTTCATTTATTTGGACCTTCTTTAATTTCATAAACTCTTTGTAGTTTTCAAGATATAAGTTATGTACTACCTTGTTAAATTTAGGCTTCAGTGCTTTATTTTTTATGCAACTTTAAATTGAACTATTTTGTTAATTGCATTTTATATTGTTCATTACCAGTGTATAGAAATAAAATTAATTTTTCTCTATGATGTTGGACCTTGCAACATGGCTGAACTCATTTATTAGTTCTAATCTGTGAGACAATTTTAAAAGCTAGTTTATCGGAAAATATAGTAGGATTGCTGAACATTACTGAGTGCTCAAATAGTATTTTAGAGTCATGCATTTAGAGAGAAAACAGTGAACAAGGTAAAATGTTTTACTCCATTTGAGTTCAGTTGCCTCTGTAGGAAGCAACTTACCAAAGTGTGCTGAATGTTTGACAGTTGGATGAAATAAAAAATAAAATTATGAAAAAAAAAGCTTAAGACCATTTGAAAAAACTGAATATATTAAAACCACAAAGAATTACAAAAAAACTTGCTTTTCTCTTGTGACTACTTGAGCAACTTCCTATGAATGGCAATTCAAGCTCAAATAGAATAATCATTTTACTGTTTTGTCTGTAATGTCTTTGAGGATAAGCCAAGCATTTATCACTAATTGTCAACATCTTACAAAGTACTCACCTGTCAGCAGACATTCGATAAGGGCATATTTTATGAATAATGAATGACTGAATTGGGAGTTTGTCAGAATAAATTACATAAAATTGTACTCAAATGCAATTACTGCTTGAATAACATAATTAGGTATTGTTCGTTTAAATAGTTGAGGAGTAGTTCTCAATACTCTCTACACAATAGAATCACCTAAGGAGATTTTTAAACATATCAATGCTCACACACCCCACACCCCAGAGTTTTTGATTCAATTGATTTGGGGTGGCATCTATGCTCTGCAGTACTTTAAAATCTTTTAGGATGATTAGAATATGCAACAAAGTTTGGGGACCACAGATTATTAGCTTCTGCCAAATCCATTGAGTTTCATTAAAATATTGTGTTTAGTGTTGGTATTAAAAACTATTTTTTACCTGATAGTCATTGTGTTTAGTTACACTCATATATATAACTCACTCTACAAAAATGAGATCTGCATGGTGGACATGACAGAATGTCTGACATATAACAGAAAATCAATGCATTTTATTTACCTAGAAGATTTCCTTCTTGTTTGCTATACTTTAAAAACATTCCTTTAAATGTTCTAATATTAGTACAAGGCGTCTTATGGATAGGTTAAAAATAAGTGGTCCTAGATATGGCTCTTCACATTCTTTCTTTAAAAAAAAAAAAAATGCTACATAGTAATACTCCACTACACAGTAATACTATACTCCCAAAGAAGTGTCAGTCAACTTTTGGGGGTCAAAGATCTCTTTGAGGATTCAAAATGCCATGAACTCTAGAAAATTGTGTATGGTTCCTGAGACCCATACATTTATAGATCACTTCAAAATCCATGAACAATGATTAAGGAATTCTCCACTGGAAGAGTAAGTGTAAATTATAAGATGTTTATAAGGCAATAAACCCATCTCCTAAATTCTCAACATGTTGTATAAATTGAAAAAAAACTATTTCAATAGTGATATTGAATCTTAATTGCAAAAAGATACAAAGTGATTAACATTTTATAATTGTATTACTCTTTTAGGCAAAGTTCTTACCTAGGCGATCAGGGTTAGATATTACTCTCATTAAAGAGGCGAGGACAAGTAAAAAATATTTAGGTAATTCCCAGAGTAATTCAGATGCCCCTAGTTGCTGCTTCCCTTCCATAAAATCTCTAACACACTGCCTTGGGCATCCAAAATGCAGCATGAACAATAAAAGCCACCATCTATCAGACTGTTCAGAAAAAACTCCATAAAATTTGGAAAATATCTAATTTTAGTAGCTTCCTTTTGTAAATTATTGGTTAGTCACTAAATTGGGAATGACATTTTATACTGCTCAGTTTTAGAATAATTCTGCTTGATTACCACACTGACTATTTTCTGGCTTGTCTTAAATCTTTTCTATTCTTGTTGGATCCAGTTGAAGTTTAAAACCCATGGCCTATGTAGAATCTTAAAACCATACTGACATTTCTATAATAACACAACACAGGGAACTGGCAATTACCCACCTTTATGGAATTAGATCAAAAAGTAGCAATAGCCCTTGTTTCATTCATAGTCTATAAATAGTAGGTTATATTCTCCTCCCTCACTCCGAGTGGGACTACCCCTTGTAATTTTTGTAGTATCACTTTGATAACCTTGTCAGACACCCTTTAAGAAAAGGAAGAATAGGGTGGTTCCCTCTCTTGGCTTTGGAGCCCCCCTCCGCCTTTGTCTCTGTGTGGGGGGAGCTTCTTCCTTCTGCCTTCTTCCTCGCCTATTACATTCTCCACTCCTTAAAACTAAAAAAAGAAAAAAAGAAAAGGAAGAATAGATCAGAGAGTAAGAGAAACAAATGACAAGATAATGTCTCTTTTCTCCTCTAGGAGATATCTTTTCTAGACTGTTTTATTAGAGAATTTTCTCAAATTTAATATGACAGGATAAATTCATGTGAACTGATGTCACCAATTACATTACCAGTAACTTGTAATGTCCTAGAAGACGAATGACCCTTAAGGAGAACTGGAGCATAATTTATTTTTTTTTAAATATGCAGTTTTCTCCCAATAGTTAGAAGTATATATAATGTTTTGATTTCATTATTATAGGTTTCAATCTCATTTTACCAAACCTAATGAAGGAGGTAAATTTGCTGGATACACACAGTTGTGAGTTTCCTCAGATTAAATTTAGTCACCAGGTAATTTTCAAGAAACACATTTCTTTCTTGATTTTATCCAGATTAACACTGTCTATAAATATGAGCGGTACCTACTGTACAAGTCCAAGAGTGCATGCTGTAGAGAGTAAAGAAAGATACACAGTAATGTAATATGCATCATATGGGATCCCAGAGGTAAGTTATAACATTGCGAAATGCTTTTTTCTTACTCTTCCAAAATAATTGTTAACCTCAACCTTCTTAAAATATTATTCCGTTTCACATACTTCCAAGTGAAATATGTTACCACAGATAAATGGACATGTGGGTGATGACATATTTCTATCTTCACTTGGGAAGCATTATATTTTAAGTAAGCAGAAATCCAACTGCTCTTATAAAATACGATATTGTGAAATATGCATGTGTAGAAAAAAAGACAAAATATGTTAAAGATTTCCATTTCAATCGAACAACGCTAGAAAAGATATAAGGCATTTAATGCTTCATTTAATAATAATATCTACTACAACACAACCACATTCATATTAACGAAAATTTGTTTAATATGTACCGTGTGCCAAGTATGTTTCATCTAAATAAGACACATGCCTTGGGAATTTATATTATTCTTAAGGTCCACCACTTGTTGTTTAGATTAAAAAAGAAATATCATAAATAAAGTGCCATTTCTCGCACTTTAGTTACAGCCAGAATCCTACAGTATTTGTTGTGGTACTGAAAAGGAGTGAAGAGAAGTAGCCACTTAAATTTTTTTCCTAATTTTTAAGTCAACATAGATTCTTATTTGCCTCACATTCAGCACGACTCTCCCTTTTGCCCTTATCACTTTACTTCCAGTTCAGTATCGTCAATTTGTATTACATACCTATGTTCTCCACTGGATTGTAACTGTTCAAAAACAGGAGCTGTTCTTTAAATACATAGTTGGATCTTCTTGAAAACTTAATCCTGTGCTCTGGTCCATAGTTTTGTTTCTTTTTTATTTAAAAATAATTTATAAAACTTGTCAAATAATATTTATAGAAAAATAATGACTAAGATTATTTACTATCTTTATATTATGAAAATGTATTAGACATTTGTCCTGATACTCCATTTACATAAATGGTTATAAAAATGTAAAAACAAAATGAAAATGTTGCCAAGATAGACATATTGAGATGCAAAATCTAAATAGTTGTTAGTAAGTTAGTAAGAACAGAAACAATTTTGTGATGAGTTGTCATGTTTTCTACTTTAATTGTACATTTCACTTGGCTATAAGTAATAAATACCAGAAATCTAAAAACTAATCATTCAGTATCATTTCAAAGTTCACAACATTGATGTGTCCTGAGCAGGAATACAATTTAGAAAAAAGTTACATACTCAAATTATATTCCTAGTTTTTCATGTCAGTGAAATGAGCAGGAAAAAAAAAAATTATGCCTCAGATCCCATGTCTTAATTATTTCATGTGTAAAATGATGATAATTCTTTTTCTTACTCCAACTACTTAAAATTGGTTTCATAAAGACTGAAGCAACTTCTTCGAATGAAAAAGAGGCATTTAAAGATTATTTATGTCATTATGTAATTAAAATAAATTTCTATAATATTAAGGGCTCTACATTTCAGTGGTGACAGATTATTTAAATTGGACCAACTACTGTGCTGGAAATTTGTTTTTTAAATTTTCAAATGTATAATGTTTAAAAATTATGGCCAAGAATTTGTAGGAATTGACGAGGAAAAAGACAAAATCCCAGGAAAGCTAAACCATGAAGTTGGATCTCCATGACCTCTGCAAACTGAACAGAGGGATCTCAGAGAAACTGCAATGCTGAGACACTGAGGGATAACTTAATAGTTTAACATACTGAGGGATGAAGGGCTAGGATCAAAGGATTCTTTAAAAGTTCCATGATGAACTTTCTTGTTTTGGGTTGAACTAAAACAGGGCTGCAATTTAGGTATAAACCTAAACAAGAATTGATAGGCTGCCACCAGGCTTTTAGCTCAGCCTTAAGTCAGCTCAATACTTGAAACTGATGTGATTCTGCATAGTTGCTGCCTATGACTGACTGGCAGAAGCAGAGGCAAATCCTCTTTAAAGGAGTAATATGACAGTCATCAAAATAACTGTACAAAAAATATTACAAGTTTCATGTCCAACAGAGCATTCAAATATCAGAAATCCAAGCAGATGAAAAAATTAATGACACTCAGAGAAACAACAGAAAATAGAAATAACTACAGGTAGTACAGATAGTAGAGTTCTTAGCTACAGACTTCAAAACAATAAACTGTAAACCCTGTTGTAAACAGAATATAATTGAGATTTTCTCTTTTAACCAGTCTAACAATCTTGTCTTACAAATGGGATATTTAGTTTATCTACAAATGATATCATTACTTAAATGTCTCAGCTTAAATCTTCTGTTTGATCAAGCAATTTCTCTTTGCTCCATTTATGCTGTCTTTTTATCTTCACCTTTTTGCCTTTTCTCAGAATTATTATGTGCATTTTATAGTTTCCTTTTTTAAATTAGCTAGACAATTAAAATCTTCTTAAATACTATAATGCCCCCTCCTCCCTCTCTCTCTCTCTCTCTCTGTGTGTCTGTCTACATTAATTTACATATACACAGTATTCTCTAAATTTGTTTTGTCTGAATATATATATATGTATATGTATGTACAATATATTCACTTTTAAGAAAGTGAATTTTAAAGAACATTTATAGATTGGAAGAAAGTAAAAATAAAACTATAAAATAGAACGACTCTCAAAAGAGGCAAAGTAGCACAGATGAAGCAAAAAGAAATCGTTTTATAAAATGGAAAATTTAAACTGAAACGTGTAATACTAAATTTAAATAAACTAAATGTTCCAATTCTGTCTATAAGATAGAATTGTCAGAATGCATAAAGAATAGAGTTCCTATTATATTTTGTTTACAAGAGACACGTCTAAGTATAAAAATGCAGGGAGTGAAAAGCAAAAGATGAATATTCCATCGAAAATCTAACCATAAAACCCCTGATATTGCTATACTAATGTCAAAATGTACTTTAAGGCAAAACATATTTCTTAAGATAAAGAGGGAGAGTTCAATTATTATGAATGGTTCAATTTAGCTATAAGCTGTAACAATTCTAAACTTAGAATAGCATAACTTCAAAATATATAATATGGAAATTGACACATCTACCAGGAAAATAGAAATATACATGATCTTGGTAGGAATACACTATTCTAAGTGATCAGTATTGTGGATGCACCTACACATATACAAGGATATAACCAACGGTGTGCTGGTAAATGTTAAGTAACTGGCTCTGGAGACTAAAAAGCCCTGACTTGTAGTATTTGCTGATTTTTATAATGTAAATTCCCCACAATGGCTTCTTTCAAACTACCAACATGGTCTCACTGATCTAGAGTTGGGGGGAAAAAAATAGGCATAATAATCTCAGAGAAGCAAGTCTGAGATTTTTTACGCTACTGGATATATCAGATGGGATCAAAAATATCACCAAATTAACCTAATAAAAGACATTGCCCTTCTAACTATAATGCACCTCTTTCTACATGAAGAGCATTTATACCAACTTACCTATGTTTGGTAATAGAATTTAAGAAATGGAAATCATACAAAGTGTTTATATGACCACAATTAAGCTAAAAATTAGTGAGAAAAGATAATTAGGAAATCCCAGGTTGGCTGCAGTGGCTCACACCTGTAATCCCAGCACTTTGGGAGGCCAAGGAGGGCGGATCCCTTGAGGTCAGGAGTTCTAGACCAGTCTGGCCAACATGGCGAAAATCCATCTTTATTAAAAATACAAAAATTAGCCTCACATGGTGGCAGGTGCCTGTAATCCCAAATACTCAGGAGGCTGAGGCACCCGGATCACTTGAACCAGGGAGGTGGAGGTTGCAGTGAGCACAGATCTTGCCACTACATTCCAACCTGGGTGACAGAGTGAGACTCTGCTTTAAAAAAAAAAAAAAAAAAAACAGTGGGAAATCCCAATGTGTTTGGAAACTAGCAAGTAAATCATTAATTAAATTAAAAATTATGATAGAATTTTTCAAAACTTATTTAATGAATTTTTTATTAAAGAAGTACGTATTAAAATTAGTGTGATACAATGTAAATTACACTGAGAAGGAAATATATACCATTAAATATATACATTAAAAATCAGAATGTTGATAATCAGCTGAGAATTTATTTTAAGAAATTAGAATAAAAAGATTAAATTTTAAATAATTTATTACATATTAAATAAAAGATTATAATAGGTAATTAATAAAGATAAAAAGGGAAATGAATGAAATAAAAAAGAAAGGAAATTGAGGAGGGTTAATAAAACCAAATTAAAGCACTAACAAGTTGGGAGGCGGGACTAATCAAAGAGAAAACTGGATAAGTAATTTTCACTGGCCCCTCACAAAAGAGGATTTGATATATCATATTATTGTACAAAATTTTCATCACTTCTCAGTGCTGAATTATAGAAGGCTTACTATGCAAATTGCTTTGGCCAGTGCAATGTGAATGAAAGTAACCTGTGTGTTTTCTGAGGAAAAGCTTTAATTCATTGGGTGTATCTGCTCTATTCTCTTCGTTTTGGCATGAGAGAAGCAATGTTCAGAAAGAGATCTCTGAATCAGCTGAGGTCACAAAGTGTAGAAATTGTGGGGAAGAGTCATAGGTGTAGCAAGTATGAAAAAAAAAAAACTCTTTGTCACAGTATACCTTTTTTTAAACTATATTATTTTCTTTTCCCTATTTCCGTTTCTTTTCCATTTACTTCATTTTTCTTGCTCTCTTCTCTCCACTCTCTGCACGCCTTTTTGACTTCCTTTTTTTTTTTTTTTTGAGACAGGGTCTCACTCTGGTCATGGCTCACTGCTGCAGCCTGGACCTCCCAGGTTCATGCAATCCTCTCACCTCAGCTTCATGAGTAGCTGGACCACAGGCATGCACTAGCATGCCTGGCTAATTACTTTTTTTTGTAGAGATAAAGTCTTGTAATGTTACCCAGGCTGGTATCAATTCTTGAGCTCAAGTGATCCTTCAACCTAGGCCTCCCAAAATGCTAAGGTTTTTTCTCAGGATCTCAGAATAAACTGATTGATATAAATATTATTCAAATGAAAATAATTCAAGGAGATGCTAGTTAGAATCCTGAAATACTACTAAGCACTCCCCCAAATGCAGCAATTTAAAATCTATGGAATAATCTCACAAATATAAGGTTAAGCCACATGTAACATAATATACACCAAATGATCGTAGTTATGTAAAACACAAAAGAAAAGCAGGCAGAAGTCTGAACCCAAGTGTTTAGAGACACATCCTTAGTTAGTTAAACTACAAATACAAGCAAGGACGTGATATGGATCCCAAGGTCCACCCATTTAGAATTGTCCTCAAAGTCTATGAACCCAGGTTGAAGAACGCTGTAGAAAATTATGAGATTATTATAAAGCAATAAATCCACTTTTAAAGCAAATTCTTAACATGTTGCATAAGTAGAATGAGTAAAGAAATTTCAACAGTGATAATGAATTTCAATTATAAAAATATACAGTGATTAACACTTTGCCATTTTATTACTGTTCCTGACAAAGTTCTTACCCAGACAGTCAAGATTACGGATTATTATTCTCATTAAAGAGAGGAAAACAAATAAAAAGTGGGTTATTTCCAGAGCAATCCAGATAACTCTCTCGTTGCTCCCTCTTTCACAAAGTCTCAAAATACTGTCTGGGGAACAGGAATTGCATCAAGAATAGTTAAAACTTCCATTTATCTTAGTCTTGAGGAAAAATCTTCATAATATTTGAAAATAGATTGTTTTGGTGGTTTCTTGCATAAATCATTAGTTGATCACTAAATTAGACATGATACAAATATAATGCCTGACACAACTAGGTAATCTACACATTTTATTTCTCTAATCCTTCTTTTCTCCTTTGCTGCATTTTTATGGTATGCAGGACAAAGTACTCTACATGAAGTTAAAACTAAGTCATCCTGGGATGTGGCCCTTTCCCATGTGCCTTTCTTTCAATAATTTCATGTGGTATCTTAAAGATTACACTTCTATAGAAATATTAGTTAACTATTGGGGGAAACAGATTGCTTTGAGAATATGAAGAAACCATGTTCTCTCTCTTTCCAGATAATATTGCAAGGGAGCTATTGTAATAAAAGTCAGGGTGCTGTTTACTTTTGTGAGTAGTGATTAGATGACATGAAGTGGGTTTTGTGGTTCTGCCAAACATAGGTAAGTAGAAAGACAGAAAAATAAAGTAATAAGGAAAGAGAAAAAGCAGAAAAAATAAAAATTAAAAATGTCTATGTTCTCAAAGACAGGAGAATCTCTATTATTTCCTATATGTTAAGAAAATAACATAAAGTGCCAGTTACCTGAGAGAACAGAAAGACAAAATGTGTGTCTTGTACTCCTGTGAGTCATCAGGCCCCAGGAAACCTCAAAATAGGCCACATATCTTTGGTTTGTTTATCCTCAGAGACTTTCTCCTAAGCAGAGGCCTATAATTAACCTCAGAGCATCCTGCTGTGGTCGACCATAGCCAGTCCTGGAAAGACGAAATCTCAAATAAAATATAAAAGTAGTGAGTTTGTAAGCACTACATAACTAGAACATATATCTGCACAACAGAAAAAACTTAGAATTTGTGCATTAGATCCGGGCAATCTGGGCTACCATTGTGCCCCTATTCTCACCTGCTATTTATCAAGGAGCAACTTCTTTCAAACTATTCTTGAATCTGCAACCATGGCTAAGACCAAACTTTTAGAGTATCTGCAAAAGACAGAAGGAAGGCACTAGGCTGGGGCGTCTGTCAAGTATCTTCACACTCATTTGTTTCATTTGAAAATATTTGGACAATTTACAATTCTTATTTATAAATTTATTGAAAGATGCCTTGGATGAGTCTAAGTAATCTTACCAGTCCTCAAAAGTGGACTACTTTGTGGTCTGTCTTAGCTTATCCAGACTTACAAATCATCTAAGAACTCCAAAAGAAACAGAAAACCCTGATTAATTAAAGTGGATGAGCAAGCAGGCAAATAAGACTCAAAAATAACAACATCAATAATGAAAATAAAAACAAGCAAGAGATATGAAAGCATGTAATATATATGGAAAATACTATGTACACATTTTTGAAAATACATCTGAAAGCTTGATAAATAGATTTTTCTATATACAGAAAAAGACAGAAAACACAATTAAAACATAACTACAAACTGGAAACATATATAAGATACTATCATAAACTGTTTGTGGTACTATTGATAGTATAAAAAAGTATACCTATACACTGAAAAGAAAGATAAGTCTCAGAAGGCCACAGGCAAAAAACAAAAAAGGTAATATATTGTTCCAAGTTTCCATTAGCTGTATTTAATCATTTAACTCTTTGATGAAATTCTTATTTTATTTTATTTTATTTTATTTTATTTTATTTTATTTTATTTTATTTTATTTTATTTTCTCCAAGGCAGGTTCTTTCCCTGTCACCCAGGCTGGAGTACAGTAGTACGATCTCAGCTCACTGCAATGTCCACCACCTAGCTTCAAGCAATTTTCCTACCTCAGCCTCCTTAGTAGCTGGGATTACAGGCATGCCACCACACCCGGCCAATTTTGAGCAGAGATGGGGTTTCACCACGTTCATCAGGTTGGTCCCAAACTCCTGACCTTGTGATCTGCCTGCCTCGGCCTCCCAAAGTGCTGGGATTACAGGCATGAGCCACCACACCCAGCCAAAATTCTTTCTTTCTTTTTTTCTTTTTTTAAAATTATACTTTAAGTTCTGGGATACATGTGCAGAGTGTGCAGGTTTGTTACATAGGTATACATGTGCCATGGTGGTTTACTGCACCCATCAACCCGTCATCTACATTAGGTATTTCTCCTAATGTTATCCCTCTCCTTCTCCACTACCCCTCAACAGGCCCCAGTGTGTGATGTTCCCCTTCCTGTGCCCATATGTTTTCATTGTTCAAATCCCACTTATGAGTGAGAACAGGCAGTGTTTGGTTTTCTGTTCTTGTGTTAGTTTGTTGAGAATGATGGTTTCCATCTTCATCCATGTCCATGCGAAGGACATGAACACATTCTTGTTATGGCTACATAGTATTCCATGGTATATATGTGCCATATTTTCTTTATCTGGTCTAACATTGGTGGGCATTTGGGTTGGTTCCAAGTATTTCCCATTGTGAATAGTGCTGCAATAAACACACCTGGGCATGTGTCTTTATAGTAGCATGATTTGTGTATATATCCAGTAATAGGATTGCTGGGTCAAATGGTATTTCTGGTTCTAGATCCTTGAGGAATCACCACACTGTCTTCCACAATGGTTGAACTAACTTATACTACCACTAACAGTGTAAAAGAGTTCCTATTTCTCTGCATCCTCTCCAGCATCTATTGTTTCCTGACTTTTTAATGATTGCCATTCTAACTGGCATGAGGTGGTATCTCATTGTGGTTTTGATTTGCATTTTTCTAATGACCAGCGATGATGAGCTTTTTTTTCGTATGTTTGTTGACCGCATAAATGTCTTCTTTTGAGAAGTGTCTGTTCATATCCTGTGCCCACTTTTTGATGGGGTTGTTTGTTTTTTCTTGCAAATTTGTTTAAGTTCCTTGTAGATTCTGTATGTTAGCCCTTTGTCAGATGGATAGATTGCAAAAATTTTCTCCCAATCTGTAGGTTGCCTATTCACTTTGATGATAGTTAATTTTGCTGTGCAGAATCTCTTTAGTTTAATTAGATACCATTTGTCAATTTTGATTTTTGTTGCAATTGTTTTTGGTGTTTTAGTCATGAAGTCTTTGCCCATGCCTATGTCCTGAATGGTATTACCTAGGTTTTCTTCTAGGGTTTTTATGGTTTTAGGTCTCACATTTAAATCTTTAATCCATCTTGAGTTAATTTTTGTGTAAAGTGTAAGGAAGGGATCCACTTTCAGTTTTCTACGTATGTTTAGTCAGTTTTCCTGGCACCATTTATTAAATAGGGAATTATTTCCCCATTGCTTGTTTTTGCCAGGCTTGTCAAAGAGCAGACAGTTGTAAATGTGTGTGTTATTTCTGAGACTTCTGTTCTGTTCCATTAGTCTATATATCTGTTTTGGTACCAGTACCATGCTATTTTTATTACTGTAGACTTGTAGTATAGTCTGAAATCAGGTAGTGTGATGCCTCCAGTTTTGTTCTTTTTGCTTAGGATTGTCTCAGCTATACAGGCTCTTTTTTGGTTCCATATGAAATTTAGATTTTTCTAATTCTGTGAAGAAAGTCAATGTTAGCTTGATGGGAATAGCATTGAATCTATAAATTACTTTGGGAAGAATGGCCATTTTCATGATATTGATTATCCCTATCTATGAGCATGGCATGTTTTTCCATTTTTTTGTGTCCTCTCTTATTTCCTTGAACAGAAGTTTGTAGTTCTCCTTGAAGAGGTCCTTCACATCCCTCGTAAGTTGTATTCCTAGGTATTTTATTCTCTTTTTAGCAATTGTAAATGGGAGTTGCTCATGATTTGGCTCTCTGTTTGTCTATTATTGGTGTATAGGAATATTGTGATTTTTGACTTTGGTTTTGTATCCTGTGACCTTGCTGAAGTTGATTACCAGGTTAAGGAGTTTTGGGGCTGAGACAATGGGGTTTTCTGAATATACAATCATGTCATCTGCAAACAGAGATAGTTTGACTTCCTCTTTTCCTATTTGAATACACTTTATTTCTTTCTTTTTCCTGATTGCCCTGGACAGAACTTCCAATATTTTGTTGAATAAGAGTGGTGAGAGAGGGCATTCTTGTCTTGTGCCAGTTTTAAAAGGAAATGCTTCCAGTTTTTGCCCATTTAGTATGATATTGGCTGTGGGTTTCTCATAAATAGCTCTAATTATTTTGAGACATGTTCCATCAATAACTAATTTATTGAATGGTTTTAGCATGAAGGGGTGTTGAATTTTCTCAAAGGCTGTTTCTACAACTATTGAGATAATCACGTGGTTTTTGTCATTGCTTCTGTTTATGTGATAGATTATGTTCATTGATTAGTGTGTGTTGAACCAGCCTTGAATCCTAGGGATGAAGCCGAATTGATCATGGTGGATAAGCTTTTTAATGCTCAGATGGGTTCAATTTCCCTGTATTTTATTAAGGATTTTCACATCGATGTTCATCTGGGACATTGGCCTGAAATTTTTTGTTGTTGTTGTGTCTTTTGGTATCAGGATGATGCTGGCCTCATAAAATGAGTTAGGGAGGAGTACCACTTTTTCTATTGTTTGGAATAGTTTCAGAAGGAATGGTATCAGCTCCTCTTTGTACCTCTGGTAGAATTCTAGCTGTGAATCCATCTGGTCCTGGGCTTTTTCTGGTAGGCCTTTAATTACTACCTCAATTTCAGAACTTGTTATTGGTCTATTCAGGGATTCAATTTCTTCCTGGTTTAGTCTCAGGAGGGTGTATGTGTCCAGGAATTTATCCATTTCTTCTAGATTTTCTAGTTTATTTGTGTAGAGGTGTTTATAGTATTCTCTGATTTTAGTTTGCATTTCTGTGTGACAAGTAGTGATTTCCCCTTTATCATTTTTTATTGTGTCCTTGTAATTATTCTCTCTTTTCTTCTTTATTAGTCTGGCTAGCAGTCTATCATCTATTTTGCTAATCTTTTCAAAAAACCAGCTCCTGGATTCATCGATTTTTTTGAAGGGTTTTTTTTGTGTGTCTCTATAGCCTTCAGTTTTACTCTGATCTTAGTTATGTCTTGTCTTCTGCTAGTTTCTGAATTTGTTTGCTCTTGCTTCTTAATTATGTTATTAGGGTATTGACTTTAGATCTTTCCCGCTTTCTCTTGTGGGCATATAGTCCTATAAATTTCCCTCTAAACACGGCTTTAGCTGTGTCCCACAGATTCTGGTACATTGTGTTTTTGTTATCATTGGTTTCAAAGAACTTACTTAGTTCTGCCTTAATTTCATTATTTACCCAGTAGTCACTCAGGAGCAAGTTGTTCAGTTTCCATGTAGTTGTGTGGTTTTGAGTGAGTTTATTAACCCTGAGTTCTAACTTGATTGCACTGTTGTCTGAGAGACTGTTTGTTATGATTTCCATTCTTTTGCATTTGCTGAGGAGTGTTTTACTTCCAATTATGTGGTCAATTTTAGAATAAGTGCTATGTGATGTTGAGAAGAATGCATATTCTGTTGATTTGGGGTGGAGAGTTCTGTAGATGTCTATTAGGTCTGCTTGGTCCAGAGCTGAGTTCAAGTCCTGGATATGCTTGTTAACCTTCTGTCTCATTGATCTGTCCAATATTGACAGTGGGGTGTTAAAGTCTCCCATTATTATTGTGTGGTAGTCTAAGTCTCTTTGTAGGTCTCTAAGGACTTGCTTTATGAATCTGGGTACTCCTGTATTGGGTGCGTATACATTTAGGATAGTTAGCTCTTCTTGTTGCATTGATCTCTTTACCAATATAACATCCTTCTTTGTCTTTTTTTATCTTTTTTGGATTAAAGTCTGTTTATCAGAGACGAGGATTGCAACCACTGCTTTTTGTGTTTGTTTTTTGTTTTTGTTGTTGTTGTTGTTGTTGTTGTTTTGCTTTCCATTTGCTTGGTAAATCTTCCTCTATTTCTTTATTTTGAGCCTATGTGTGTCTTTTCACATAAGATGGATCTCCTGAATACAGCACACCTATGGGTCTTGACTCTCTATCCAATTTGCCTGTCTGTGCCTTTTAATTGAGGCATTTAGCCCATTTACATTTAAGGTTCATATCACTGTGTGTGAAATTGATCCTGTCATTATGATGCTAGCTGGTTATTTTGTCCCTTAGTTGATGCAGTTTCTTCATGGTGTTGATGGTCTTTACATTTTAGTTTGTTTTTGCGATGTCTAATACTGGTTTTTCCTTTATGTATTTAGTATAGGTATTCTGGTTTTTGGAATTTTCAGCTTTCTTGTGCTGTTTTTTTCCTCATCTCCATGGATTTATCTACCGTTGGTCTTTGATGTTGGTGGAGTTTTTGTGTGGTTGTCATTTTTGTTGATGTTGATGCTATTACTTTCTGATTATTGTTTTCCTTCTAACAGTCAGGCCCTTCTCCTGCAGGTCTGCTGGAGTTTGCTGGGGGTCCACTCCAGACCCTGTTTGCCTGGGTATTACTAGCAGAGGCTGCAGAACAGCCCAGATTGCTGCCTTCTCCTTCCTCTGGAAACTTCCTCCCAGAGGGGTGCCTACCAGATGCCAGCTGGAGCTCTCCTGTATGAGCTGTCTCTCCATCAGGAGGCATGGGGCTCAAGGACCCACTTGAGGAGGCAGTCTGTCCCTTAGCAGAGCTGGAGCACTGTGCTGGGAGTTCCACCACTCTCTTCAGAGGAGACAGGAAGGAACGTTTAAGTCTGCTGAAGCTGTGCCCACAGCCACCCCTTGCCCCAGGTGCTCATTCCCAGGGAGATGGGAGTTTTATCTATAAGCCCCTGACTGGGGCTGCTGCCTTTCTTTCAGAGATGCCCTGCCCAGAGAGGAGGAATCTAGAGAGGCAGTCTGGCTACAGCAGCTTTGGTGAGCTGTGGTGGGCTCTGCCCAGTCCTAAATTCCAGGCACCTTTGTTTACACTGTGAGGGGAAAACCGCCGACTCAAGCCTCAGTAATGGCAGATGTCCTCTCCCCACCAGTCTCGAGTGTCCAGGTCGACTTTAGACTGCTGTGCTGGCAGCGAGAATTCCAAGCTAGTGGATCTTAGCTTGCTGAGCTCCATGAGGGTCAGATCTGCTGAGCAAGGCCACTTGGCTCCCTGGCTTCAGCCCCCTTTCCAAGGGAGTGAACGGTTCTGTCTTACCGGGGTTCCAGGTGCCACTGGGGTATGAAAAAAAAACTCCTGCAGCTATCTCAGTGTCTGCCCAAATGGTCACGCAGTTTTGTGCTTGAAACCCAGGGCCCTTGTGATGTAGGCACCCAAGGGAATCTCCTGCTCTGCGATTTTCAAAGACCATGGGAAAAGCACAGTATCTGGGCCAGACAGCACTGTCCCTCAAGGCACAGTCCCTCATGACTTCCCTTGGGTAGGGGAGGGAGTTCCCCAACCTCTTGCACTTCCCTGGTGAGGCAACACCCTACCCACCCTGCTTCTGCTTGCCCTCTGTGGGCTGTACCCACTGTCCAACCAGTCTCAGTGAGATGAACTGGGTACCTGAGTTGGAAATGCAGAAATCACCTGCCTTCTGCATTGGTCTCACTGGGAGCTACAGACCAGAGCTGTTCCTATTCGGCCATCTTGCCCGGGGGCCCCTCTTTGATGAAATTCTTATCAGGACTCAGGCAAATGATCCTTTTGATATTAAGTTGATCTAAAAAAATACTATTTCTTTTAAAACTCTTAATGTCACCCATAACGGAAGAGTGTGAAGTGTTGAACCACGGGGCAGAAAGTGCTTGTTGTTAAGTTACAGTGCATTCTTTTATTCTAAAAGGGCTTAAGTTTCGCCATAACATCTATTGACTGTGCTGTTCTGGGAAAGTAACTACACATTTTTGAGCTTCACTTTCTTTCCAAATGGAAATTACATATTTCAAATGGTGAAAAATGTACTAATATTACCTGTACCCCACAGAAAATACAGCTATTTTATTTGCAAGATGCCATCAAGTATAAGATTCATGATTATTTCAGAGATAATAAAAAATAAAATTGTAAAATCGATAAAATATGGCAATACAAATGAGATGAGGATACAAAATAAGGCAATACATGTTAAAATGGCTTATAAACTAAATCTATAGGATATTAATTTTATACCCATAATCTTATATTTTAATATATATCTCCATAGATTGTTCTCTAAGATGCTTCATATATGAACTTTATGTCTCCCCAAAGACATGACAAACCATTTCAGGGAACATAATGTTTTGGTACTGACATAATGCCTAGCATAACAGTGCAACAACTACATACCATTCGTTCACATTTCAGATTCTGTGGAAAAAGTTAAAAGAACTGTAATGCTTACCTAAGCCTTACTACTTGAATATCTTGTATTATTAAAAAACAAAAAATGTTGCTACCCAATTTGATGTTCAACTGAAGCATTATGAATGAACATTAACCATGTTACATCTCCAATATTTAATTCTATCTCATATTTGTTCTGGGGAAACTGTATTGTGCATTTAACTGTTGAGATGCACTTCTCTATTTGTTTTATGTATTTCTCATTTCTAGCAAAATGAGACACTGACTGCTCTTTGCTCTACATTATATTTTTCAGAGTGTTCATACATTAAAAAGCATTAGAATATAGAAATATAGTTTCTCTCTTGAGGAGAAGACACGTTTGCTTCAAGTCTTGGAAGATAAAAATAATGACTCCTTTTCTCCAAAACAAAGAGAAGGCATGCTTACTGTTCAGTATAATAAATATAATGTCTCTGTGATGGTTGATTTTATGTCAGCTTAACGGTGTTAAAGGATGCCTGGATAGCTCATAAAACATTATTTTTGGGTGTGTCTGTGAAGGTGTTTCTGGAAGAGATTAGCATTTGAATTGCCCAACTGAGTGTGGAAGATCCATCTTCACAAATTTAGGTGGGCATTATATAATTCATTGATAGGTTGAATATAACAAAAAGGCAGAGGAGGGGCTAATTCTTTTTCTTCTTTAATTGAAACATCCATCTTCTCCTATCCATGAACATCAGAGTTTCTCATTCTTGGGCCTTCATACTCCAGGACTTACACTAGTGGCCTTGAAGTTGTCCAGCTTTTGGCCTTGTACTAAAACACACCACAGATTTTTGTATTCTCCAGCTTGTAGACAGCTTATATTAGGACTTCCTGGCCTCCCTAATTATGTGAGTCTATTCCAAATAATCTCTGCTTATTTACCTATATATCCTATTGGCTCTGTTTCTCTGGAGAACACTGGTTAGTACAGTCTCTCTCCAGAAGACAGAGTAGCAAGCTTCAGGTCCCCTAAGGTCAGGGTTTCTTTGCTACATGCAACTATTATGTGTGCGTTTGTCACCTGGCTCTCTCTGTGTTGCCCTATGGGAATTGGGGATTTGGAAAATGTGCAAAATGCTAAGACCGTGTCTCTTGCTGTTGCTGTAAGTAATAAACTGTCCTTAACCTCTGACCCAATAGTCTTGTTTTTTCTATAACCATTCATGAAACTATGGCAGGTTAATTTGTTAGACTGCAAATATAGTAAACATTTTTTATTCTTTGCAGTTGTTAAAATTTTAATTCTCCAATTTTTACAATGAATTTAATGTGATTTATGTCTCAAAAACAAATTTGCACCTAAATTAGGTAACCAGAATTGCAGTTAGAGAAGAGAGGGTTTAAAAAAAAAGTGTTTTGAAGGTTTCCTCTCTTAGGCTTTTTAAAACAATAATAATTATTACAATTAAAAAAACTCATTTGGAATGTACTGTTGTTTCTTTTGGTAAAGTATATGGCACACCTGGGAGACAAAACTGATCCCTTTTTCTTTGTAGCAAACAATACAGTTGAATTTGTCTGCTGTCACTTCTATCTTTAGATAAAAACTCCTAATGTCCCTCTACGACAAATATTACATGTCTTTTTAGGATTTGATAACCACAATTATCTTGCGTTTTCCATAGGGCTTTGTTTTGTTTTGCTTTTTCCTAAAAACAGCTAAATAGTTAGTGGATATAAGTTAACCTGAAATACATTGTCACAGAATCTTTATTGTTATTATTAATTTACTTTTTATTGTAGCTATGAGCAGAGTTCAGGTTGCCAATCATACATTTATTCATTTTTCTGTAGCTGAGCAGTCAGCTACCAGGATTCCTACAAGGTTCCTGTTGCCCTTATGAACTATCAATTTAAATGGAACCAAACGATGCAAAGTCTAAGTCACACATATCCTTGATCAAGCAAAAAAAAAAAAAATGATATGAAAACAAGCAATATGAATCAAAATAACTATTGATACTAAAATTCTCATTTCAGCCAAGGAACACTTTGTAAATTGATTTTATGGGATGTAAAATTACACATGGATCAAAGTAAATAACCACTAATGTCTCCTCCACATAGGTAAATAAATGAAGAATGCCATGCATTGTATCCCCACCTCATCTGGTGTGTTATATACATAGTTGTAAACCATAAGAATAGACATCCTCAATTAACCTTCAACCTTTAATGAGCTACCTATTTGCTTTTCACTGTGCCTCTCTGCGGCTAGAGAACTTTCCAATCATTTTCTCACTCTTTTACCTCCACAGGGAATATCTCTTCCTGTTTTTAATTTCCATGCCTCTAGAGTCTCCATTATATTCAATCTCTCTAAGGTCCATTCACTTCTTGACACAGCTCCAAAAGCAGACTGGTTTATGGAGCTTCATACCCCAGAGTCAAAGATGCTCAAAGTATCTATTTGGATTTATTGTTACCAAACTAATTTTTGTAGGTGCTTGGGATCCAAAGCCGTCGCTAAAATATCTTCTATCTGTGGCATGAAATAGGCTTTTGCTAGTAAATTCTAAAACTTCCTGTGCAAAAGGAAAATACCCAACAGATGCTGTAGGATAAAATTCATAATTAAAATGGGGACTCTGATGAATGGCAAAGGGTTTGACAAAATATCTTTTCATCCTGGAATTTAATTTAACAATTTGATTCAAAGTACATGTCAAAATCATGTGGTTTCATAAAAATATATAATTGTTATTCACATTGTCTTTCCCTCAAGATTAGTAGAAAACTGACTATCGAGGGTACTTATCATAGATTATTAATCTTCCTGGAAAGTCTTGTATAACAAGATTAGAAAATAGATCTATTGACTAAATACCTACTGTGTGCCAGGTACTTCACATATTTTATCTCTAACTCTCACAGCATTTTGCAGATGAAGACACAGAAAACTAGAAAGAATAAACATCTCTCACAATCTTAATGGAATTTTAATCTAACACCAAAAGTGGCAGCTTTGAAATAGAACACTGCACTTCACTTTTACGTTCTCACTACAAGCCAGTAAACTATAATTTATTAACTGAACTTTTCAGACAAAAAAGTTAAAATAGGCACAGGGGTGTGCATATGGTCACACAGTATGTTCAAAGTAAACATTGCATTTAAACAAACCTTAAAAAATTAGGTTTGCTGAATTTTGGTCTTTCCACAAAAACTGTTTTCAAGTAAAATTGAATTCTGGGGATGTGTATTGCTTCTACTTTTAAATTCTGCCTTTCTAGTTATAATTCTTTTTTGCTCTTCCAAGTTATATGTATGTGAGTTATTTTTTCTCTCATAGTTGGGGTAAACGTTATTTTCTAGACCTGAAGAGAAAAATAATGAATAATTTTAAAACAAAATAAAAACAAACGTTCAACTTTCAAAAGTAATAAATCCAGTTTGTTTTAAAATTTCTAGTAAATGACCTCCAGGTGAATGCTTATGGAAGAAAAGCTAATACATTTTAGGAGACCTGCACCTAAATCAAATGACCACTTAATGTCTTCATATGCTATACATATAATCAGGAATTTGTTATGAGAAAATGTTAAAAAAATACATAAAGCTCACAAATTAATCATGCTGGTTTTCTCAAGATGTGATCCAGAGCTTTTCTTCTTTTGCCCTGAGTTAGGTGCAAGTTTTGTATGCACGTTTTATAGATATTTGCTGTGCTACCAATGTGCCAATTTGTGCTGTCGTCCTTGTTTCCCTGTACCTTAAATTATTAATGGCATATACTAATTCATAAAATTTAAATCATTAATAATTGGCATGCCACAATTTAGTCCATATATAGACTTCCAAAGTAGGATAAATTAATTTATATGAGTTCTATTCTTTTTCAGATTGTTTCCTGGCAGATGGATTAATATTACCTTATCTCATAACAAACCTTTCTGAAAACTAGTAAAGATAAAATTTCATTTAATTATTAATTGTATAGACAGCCTGAATTTAATAATGATTCTGAGCTGCTCACATTTCTGAAAGCACTTTATTCTTCAAGCCATGGCATTGCCACAAACAATGACGAAGACAATAAATGAGAAGGTAAAGTTACATGCCACTGAAATCATAATTAGACTCTGACCTGGTTTTGATAGCAATTAAGTTCTACTCTTCTATTTTCTTCTTCTAAATAATGCAGATGTGCCTTTCTCTTCTTTTCATAAATATTCTTTAATATTTACTATTAAATGACGTCCTATACCACATGGCTCTAATCCAGGGGTATCACTGATGAGAACTTAATAGTTCTTAACAGTTTTCTATTTGCCAGTTCCAATGTCAACAACCTGCCCTGCCAGGTTAAACTGAATACAAATAACATGACCCTTGCCTTCTCTTTCCAAATAATGCACTGAAGCTGTTCGTTTTACCCTGAGGGGTTGAGGAGCAGGAAAATGTTAATTTGTTTCTTTACTGACAGCCCCTAAGGTTACATTACAGCAAAACCTGTCAAATGCACAGGATCCTTGTGATCTTGATAAATAACAGGGATTAGCCAGAATCCGAGGTTCAAAGGGGGAAAATAACTGAAGCTATTCTTAGAGGAAAATTTGGTGTAGAGTTAAGCGATGAACTGTGATACAATTCCTAGCCAATAAAATCAATCATTTTTTAATATCAGTGTGGCACCTTACAAAAATTCTGCCGGCCTGAAGTTAGTTCATAGTTCTGGCTGTTCTCCTAAAGTAGTTCTGTGGCCTGAATCTTAAACATGAGTCCGAGGAGGTCCCAGGTTCCTCTTTGGTGACTGACGAGTTTCTTCCACTTCTAAAATGTGCATAATTCTAATTAAGGCCACTAGTCTCTCCATGAAAAGAATGACACATTTAATAATTTCACAAAGTGCAGCAGGATAGAGGAGATAGAAGAGAATAATATTAAATGTACCTAAATCTGATGCTTATTAACTGTCGAAGTCAAATGCAAAGGTTTAAGCAAACTTGTTCCTCAGTGGTTTGAAAAAGTATAAAATCCAGCTTATTCAGAATATTTTGAGACAAACAGGTGCAGTAATATATTTTGAAGTAAAGTTAACATAATTTATTAATTGTTCATGGCATATGGAGTGCAATATTGAGGCAGAATTTTAAGGAGATACAAAACAGTTAGTAGAAAAGTTTTATGTTCTCAAAGCATATGGGAGAGGAAAATAAACAAATAAATAAAAGGACATGAAGTAGCACATTATCAAATGTAATTGTGTGTGGACAGTGCCTTTTTGTATATCATCATAGCAGCCATCATTTAACCCTAGTACCTCGTTTTATTAATCGGGGCCAACAAGAGTAATAGATTTTATTCATATCAATGAAGTAGAACATGTACGTGAATCCACTTGTTTGTACTTTTCCCTGTGTACACACATGGGGCTTTGCAAGTGAAAGTAAATAAATCTCAAACAATATGTCAAGGGTCTAGACAGATGAAGAAATAACTAATGAACATTTCAGCTGATCTAAGAGAGGCACCTTGCCTTGTGATGAAGAGAATGGCTAAATAATTGGCTTTTCAGCGAAGAAACACTGACATCATTTTACCAACAACATAACAATGTTGATCAGTTGCTACCATGCTTTGAGTAACCTTAAGGTTAAAAAAAAAAGAGAGAGAGAGAGAGATTTTTAAATGTATCTACTTTTAAAACAAGGAAAATTACTGAGGGGAAGGAAAAAGATAACAGTTAAAATGTTCCTATTCAATGTTTAAAAAGAATTTCTGTGTTCAGCTTTCCCAAAGCCTACTTAGTTATAAGATGACAAAGAATATAAATTATCACAGCCAAAATCAACGTGTTATAAACTGTTATGGGATACTATGAATTTGTAATTTTACTAGCACACAAAGACATCAATAGGATTTGATTGAACAGTGTATATAGGGGCACTAGCAATCATAAATAAACCAATAGATTTTATGTTTCTACAAGTAAGTCATTTAAAGCCCCACCTCGTGGTGCGTTCAGTACTCACACACTTCTGTCTTGACAAAAGCTGGCTCTTGGGGGCTTTTTCCCTCCCTCTCTTAGCTCTTAGTGAATAGGCTTCTGCTGTCACCCATGTCCCTTCTGACCAGTTACTGATCCAAGACTCTATGCTACTATCACCACTTTTGTTGGAAATGTGACTTCATATCTCTGTTCTTTTGTTTTTGAATCCACAAAATGATAAGTATGGACATAATCATTTCTGGAGAATCTCACGTTACTCAAAAACATTTTTCCTCCAAGTCATGAAGGTGAACATAAATGAAGTGATGTATTAGTCTGTTTTCACACTGCTATAAAGAAATACCCAAAACTGGATAATATCTAAAGGAAAGAGGTTTAATTGAATTCTCATGGTTCTGGATGGCTGGGGAGGCCTCAGGAAACTTACAGTCATAGTGGAAGGTGAAGAGGATGCAAGCACCTTCTTCACAAGGCAGTAGAAGAGAGAAGAATGAAGTAGGAAAGTCCAAACACTTATAAAACCATCAGATCTCGTGAGAACTCACTCACTATCATGAGAACAGCATGGGAGAATTGTCCCCATGGTCCAATCACCTCCCTCTCTTGACACATGGTTATTACAGGTCCCTCCCTTTACATGTGGGGATTACAATTCAAGATGAGATTTGGGTGGGGACACAGAGCCAAACCATATCAAGTGGCATTTTTAAAGTTTAAACTTTCTACCTTTACTTTAATTTTAAGTCTTAGAAAACACTGCTTTTTACTGATATTCAGTTTTATGATGAGTTTAAGTAGAAGGTGAATTTAATTTGGATTCACAACGGAGTTTTAAAGATATGTTTATTAAATTATGCTTACACATACATTGTCATTATGCTTTGATAACAGTTTTATTAGATTCCCTCAAAAGCTGTATAGAGTAAGAGAAATATTACTCACCAATTCCCAGAGTAAAATCAGTTCTCTCAGTGAGAAGGGCTTCAAAGCAATTCAGCTCTGCTGAAACAAGCAAGTGCAGAGGATTGACTATAGTCCGTTATCAAAACAGCTGTTATGTTACACCATGAAGGATGGCAGCCCATGCTTATCACATTAGTGATAAAGGTCAGATTTTGTATTTTGAGACCCACTTGTGTATCTAGTAATAATGCCATTGTCAGTATCATTCATGAAAATGGAGAAAACCAGAAATTGTATTGAATTGATAATGCCATAGAAATAGCATTATCAAAGTAAAAAATATAAATTTAAGAAATAATTCTGTATATGTATTTAAAACAAATGGATATATTGTGAAACAGGATATCCAGCAAATACAGAGAAAAAACAAACTTTATAATTTTCAACAAGCGTTTTTGCTTGTTATAAACCCAGCATTTAACACCAGTGACCATTTTCATTTAAAACAAAGCAAAATGAAACAAAGAACTCTCAGAGTCACAAGACATCACTTAGCCCCTTATTAATGTTTGAAAGTAAAGTTGTATTTGCCCTTTCACTATTACTGTCTTTAGCTTTAACATCTGTAAAACAATCATAAAGTATATCTATAATCATCTTAGAACAGATATATAACACTTTATGTTCATATCAGTTTACAAACAACTTTTCATCCTAATAACAGATCTATAAATGGGGTTCACATTTGACATTTTTTATGTAAGATAACTTTTTTTTCTACTTAAGAACAGTAGCATTAAATATAAAAATAATAAAATATTCCAGGTAAGATTTTTTCACCTTATATCCTAAGTGTAATATTCTGAGGCATGCATGCTTAATCTGGTAATCTTGAATGATTGTGATCTACTGATGTTGGACTAAATACAATAAATTTACCATGGTCTATCAAGTTTTCATAGGTCTCATAAGACCTATGCAAGCAATTGACTGCTCTTTGCTCTGAACAATCTTTTAAACGATGCTTGTATTGAGAATTATCTTTAAAAATAGAGTTAGATAGTGCCTCCCTCTGGAGCATATGCCAAGTGTGCCAACTGGCCACAGAATATTCAGATTCCTAAGGCCCATATTTTGTCATACGTCTCACTGAGTATGCATATGTCATCTGGCTCTCTTTATATAGCCGTGTGGAAATGGGACTCAGGAAACGGATACGAAAATATTTAGTATTCTAGCTGCTGCTATTCCTGTGAGCAATAAGCTGCCCTATTGCTATGAGTGATAAACTATCCTTTGACTCTGATCCACAACTCTTGTGTCTTCTTCCAGCATCCATGAAACTGTGGCAGGCCAACTTGTCTGACAGTAGGTAAAATTTTAAAACCTACACAGATATTTGCAGAGAAGTCTCCCAAATTGTCTGCTAATTGATATTCTTAAGTTTAATGACAATCCTCATGCATTTAATAATTTATTGGTTGACTTATTTAAATTAAAGAAATTTACAGCCGCAGCTTTTTTGCATTAGATGTACTCCACTTCCTACAAATATTGATGCAACAATTTTCCTAAATTAGAATGGATTTAGATATTGGGTAGCTATAAGCAAATTAATTAGCATATTTATGTAAGAAAAGGAAGGAAGGAAGGAAGGAAGGAAGGAAGGGAGGAAGGAAGGAAGGAAGGAAGGAAGGAAGGAAGGAAGGAAGGAAGGAAGGAAGGAAGGAAGGGTGGGAGGGAGGGAGGGAGGGAAGGAAGGAAGGAAGGAAGAAAAAAGAGAAAGAACAAAAAGGAAAGAATTAAAGGAAGAAAGAATGAAAGAAAAAGAAAGAAAGAAAGAACAAAAGAAAGAAAGAAAGAAAGAAAGAAAGAAAGAAAGAAAGAAAGAAAGAAAGAAAGAAAGAAAGAAAGAAAGAGGGAAGGGAAGGGAGAAAGAGAGAGAGAGAGGAAGGAAGGAAGGAAGGGAGGGAAAGAAGAAAGAAAGAAAGAGAGAGAGAGAAAGAAAGAAAGAAAGAAAGAAAGAAAGAAAGAAAGAAAGAAAGAAAGGAAGGAAGGAAGGAAGGAAGGAAGGAAGGGGGAAGGGACGGGAGAAAGAGAGAAAGAGAGGAAGGAAGGAAGGAAGGGAGGGAGGGAAAGAAGAAAGAAAGAAAGAAAGAAAGAAAGAAAGAAAGAAAGAAAGAAAGAAAGAAAGAAGGAAGGAAGGAAGGAAGGAAGGAAGGAAGGAAGGAAGGAAGGAAGGAAGGAAGGAAGGAAGGAAGGAAGAAAAGAAGGAAGGAAGGAAGGAAAGAAAAGAAGGAAGGAAGGAAGGAAAGAAGGAAAGAAAGAAAGAAAGAAAGAAAGGAAAAAAAGAAAGGAAAGAAAGAAAGGAAAGAAAGAAAGAAAGAAAGAAAGAAAGAAAGAAAGAAAAGAAAGAAAAAGAAAGAAAGAAAGAAAGAAAGAAAGAAAGAAAGAAAGAAAGAAAGAAAGAAAGAAAGACAGGCATAAGTGAATTCTGGGAGTTTGTAAACAATTCAGTCAATACAGAAGACAGGAGGTTTATCACTTCTTAATTGCTTTTATGGTTTAATACATCCAATATTTTTGTCCATACTCTTGCTTATTTATATTGTCACTCTCTTTACTACCTCTAGTTTTTCCTCCTTGGGCCTAATTATTTGTATTTCATTTTCAAGCCTCTTCTGCCAGTACAAGAATAAACATATATTTTTCTCTGAATTTCTCAAAGATGAATACATAAATGTTCAAAGATATAATAGCCCAAGGCATATATTCCCAAAATCAGACATTCATTCAGCAATCTGAATGACCTCAAAATCAAATATCAAATTCAATCTTTTATATATATATATATATATGTTCTCCGAGATGGAGTCTCACTGTGTCATCCAGGCTGGAGTACAGTGGCACAATCTCAGCACAGTACAACCTCCGCCTCCCAGGTTCAAGGGATTCTCCTGCCTCAGCCTCCTGAGTAGCTGAATTACAGGTGCATTCCACCACACCTAGCTAATTTTTTGTATTTTTAGTAGAAATGAGATTTTTACCATGTTGGCCAGGCTGGTCTCAAACTCCTGACCTCAAGTGATCTGCCCACCTCGGCCTCCCAAAGTGCTAGGATTACAGGCATGAGCCACCGCTCCTGGCCACGGATAATATTTTATTGAACATTCTAAAGAGCTTACTTAAAATAAATTAGCTATATAATTAAGTATCTCAAGAAAAAAATCTGTGTTACTGCTGTCTTCTACCTTGTTTCATCCTATAACTCGGATGGTAATTTACAATTCTATACGTCATCAAATTGACACTCTTAGTACAGCACTTTTTTCCACTGGGGATTACATACATCCTTTTCATGGTTGCCATTTGTACTTCTCTAATATTTGTAACACAAAATGTGGATTCCTTACAGGTAATTAAATTTCTGTAAGTCATCTTTTGTTTGTATTATAGTAAAAAATAAGATCTGAGTCTACACCCTAGGGAATACCATATGGAAATATCCATATTCAAATTGTATAATTAAAGAATATAGGTTTCCTCACAATTTGTAAGGGCTATTTTCTCAGTTTTGTCATTAGCCAAATGATCAGTTGTGTTGCTTATGCTTAAAGTCATGTTAATAATAAATTATTTTTACACCAATGAGAAAATAAATGGGCTTCCCTTAATTTTCCTGCTGTCACCTCTAAGTTCATAAAGGAATTTGATTACTTTCTTGACAGAGAAGACTTGGACTATAATAACCACTCAGATAGTCACCATTTAAGACAGAGTTTATGACTCCTTGTCCAAATTTCCTTTGCAGTGGCAATTTCCCAAAATTATTTTTATTTTTCTCAATTACCCCTACCTGAATGGTATGATACCACCACTGAAAACCACTAGACTGAATGATGGAATGGATAAGTTTCAGCACAATGGTGGAAAGAAAGTCCTAAAAAAGTGAGGGACACAATTTACTCATTAAATCATGTACTCTATGAGTTTATCCTATATGCAAGACTCCTACAGGGACTAGTGTTTGATGATAACTAGAAATACAGAAACACACACAAAATCATGACTAATAAAAGTTCTATGTCAAAAGTATGCATACAGGTTAATGAAGCACAGAGAATGGAGTGGTAAACTGTTGGCACAATGAACGATGAAGGAAAGTTCAGCAAAAAGCAGGAACAAAAAGACATGCTGGCTTAGAAAACAGCAAAAGCAGGAACAAAAAGACATGCTGGCTTAGACAAAAAAGTATTTAAAGTTCAGTGTGCCTGAACAGTGAGTAAAGATTTAAAAAGAAATGAAGAGGAGACTGCAGTACACACTAGGAAAATGAACTCAGTATGAATCAAAACTGGATGAATCTAGCATGTTACATCTCTGTTTTTAAATCCCCAGTTTTGTTACCACATTAATAACAGATTCAATCAATCCCTCCTTTATATGTAAAACCTCCTTTACTTTTACTTTATTCATCTTGGTTGGACCTCTGTGAGCCCCTTTATTTAATCTGTAGACTCAACATTCTTTATTTTTTAAAACTGCCCTCTATTTTACCTTTCAAATTTCATGCCATCATTAGGTTCATTGCAGATGCTGAATATAATCTACATATCTCTCTTAAAGATTTGTTTCACATTTTATATTTGTTTGTTACTGCATTCAGTATCAATCCTTCGCCTAATATGTACAGATTATTAACTCACTATTTTAATGTCAAATATATCAAATATGCAATTATCTAAAACATACACAATTAACAAATATGAATGGTAAAACGATTACTTATTCCGGCATATTAACTAATTTTTTTTCTCTAATAGTCACTCTCCCATCCTAAAAGAAAACCATATATCTTTTGCTCTTTGTGATGTGCATTGCTGAATCTCTTACTGGAAGAAGATATATTTCCCTGTCCAATCAACACAGTGCTTAGCCATGTGACTTGCTTTGGCAAATGGAGTGAGTGGAAGTGATGTGCTTCACATTCAAGCAGAGACTTTGAGAGCCGTTAAATGAGTTGCCAACGCTCTTCCTCTATTTCCTGTACCATGTGAATGACACTTCTCAGATGGGAGCTTCTCTTTTTTTAGCTGAGACTCATATGAAAAGACATATGGAACAGAAACAGAAGCCACTGATGAGCAGTCACCGTGAACATATGTGACAAAACTTTTGTTTCTAAAACCAAAAAGAAAAAGAAGTAATTTATTATTGTAGCAAACCTAATTTATATACCAATGTACTCAGTATCCAGATTAAGATACAGCAGATCATCAGCTATTTAATGTTTGTAAGGGTAAGATTTTAGTATGAACTGAAGTTGAGGGGTTAGAAACAGGGAATTGTATTTTGAATAGAAATCCAGAAAAATACAAGTTATAATGGCAGACTTTGAGAAGGAGAAAATGAGTGGGGAAACCATTGAAAATTCAGTATATGAAATTAAAACCATTGTTATCCATATGGAAAATAAAATAAAATTGGATGTCTGCTTTATAGCACACTGAAAATTTCAAGTGGATTAAAGACTTATATGAGAAAAAATTTTATAAGTATAAAAAAATAGAGCAGTATCTTTTAACCTCAGATTAGGAATAACTTCTTAAATGAGACAAAAAATGTACAAACTGTAAAAGATTAGTAAATTCTTCTGCATTACAATTTTAATTCTCATACAAAAATAAGGTAAATGCATTTTTAAATAGGACTGCAATCTGGGAGAACCCACTTAACCTACTAAGAATTAATATAGAGAATATATAAATAACTTCTAAAGCTAATATAAAAACAGAAAACAATGCAGCTAGAAAAATAACAATAGATATGAAATTAATTTTCAAAAAGGAAACCAAAATAATCAATGAACACATTATAAGAAGTTCAATTTACTTGAGAAATTAAAATAAAAATTCTGCTGAGAAAAGAAAAAATAAACAATAAGAGATTACAGATTGCAGGGCCAGGCACGGTGGCCCACGCCTGTAATCCCAGCACTTTGGGAAGCTGAGGTGGGCAGATCACGAGGTCAGGAGATCAAGACCATCCTGGCTAACACAGTGAAACCCCATCTCTACTAAAAATACAAAAAATTAGCTAGGCGTGGTGGTGGGCGCCTGTAGTCCCAGCTACTCGGGAGGCTGAGGGAGGAGAGTGGCGTAAACCCGGGAGGCGGAGTTTCCAGTGAACCGAGATCATGCCACTGCACTCCAGCCTGGGTGACAGAGCGAGACTCCATCTCAAAAAAAAAAAAAAAAAAAAAAAAAAGAGAGAGAGAGATTACAGATTACCAAAAATGTAAATACCCAATAACACTAAGTTGACCAGATGTAAAGAAAAAAGAAAGCTCATCCACTACTTGCAGGAGCATAACTGGTACAAACATTTTAGGGAGTTACTAGGCAATACTGGGTAACATTGACATGGCAGGCAGAACAATGACCTGCTCCCCCAAAGATGTCAATGTCCTAACCCTCAGAGCCTCTGACTCTGTTGGGTTACATGGCAAAAAAAAAAGATTAAGGTTGAACATAGAATCAATGTTCCTAATTAGCTGACCTTAAAATAGGGAGATTTTACTGAATTATCTGGCTGGACCCAATATAATACTGTGAGCTGTTGAAATGGATAACCTTTCCCAGTCACAGATAGATGGAGATATAACAATGATCAGAGAGATATGATATGAGAAGGACTTGGCCCACCATTGCTGGCATTGAAGATGAAGGAAGGGTTTCATAACCAAGGATTTTGAGCGGCCTCTAGGACCAAGAAAAGGGAAGAAAACAAATTCTCCCCTACAGTTTCCAGAAAGAAATACAGCCCTGCCAGCATGCTGGTTTAGCTAAGTGAGACCTGTGTTACAGTTGTGATCTAGTACTTAGATCTATGTTATCTATTGTAAGATGATAAGTATTTGTCATTTCAAGCCACTAAATGTATAGTAACTTGTTACAGCCTCAATATGAAACTAATCATTGGAGTGACACATATCCCATCTGCTAGAAATTCTACTTCTAAACAGAGTTCTTGAGAAACTCTTGCACTTTTGCATGATTCGGTATGAATAACATTGCTGTGCTTTTTTGTAATAGAAAAAAATGGAAACAACCTAAATGTTATCAGTAGGTGAATGGACATAGTCATATAGGTTATGTTCTAGAACAATTAAAATAAACAGACTATGTCTTCATTAATCATCATATATAAACCTCAAAAATACAATACTGAAGTCAAAAGCAATCTGAAGAATGATACAAATGACCTGCTACCATTTATACAAAGTTTAAAAGCACATAAAACAGCATCATTATGTTTTATTTAATGTATGCATATACGATGAATTTCAAATCATCAATGAGAAAGATCCATACAGACTTTAGGGTGGTGGTTTCTTCCAGAATGCAAAGGAAGGAATGGAGCAGAGTCTAAATGTCTATGTGGAAATAGGGTATAAAAAGACTTCAGCAATTGCATCCAAAGAATTATAAAATTATCATAAAATATTCAAAATGCGACAGGTTAACATTCATTAAATATTGACAGCAGTTGCATCAGATTTCATATTATCTTTTTTATATTTCAATTTGTTTTAAAATATTACATAGTCTAAAATATTTAATCAAAAAGAGAAAAATAAAATTGAACCTCTGGACTGAATTCTACTTCTGGTAACTACTATAATATTATTTTAACATGGTATTACAGAAATGATATATTTGTGCACTTCCAAATTAGTAGTTTCTTTTGATAAGAATTTAGGATTTGATGTGCCAGGAAATGTGCTCCGTGCTTTACCTGTATTATCTAATTTAATCCTATCACAATCATCATGCAGAATGAGAAAAGTTCTATTATTACTCTCTTTCCAAAAATGAAAAATAATCAAAGAACTAAAAAAGTTAAGTATTTTTGCTCAATATCTTATAGATGGAGAAGGACAAAACTGGGATTCAGAAGGTTCAGCAGGTATGCCACCAGAGGATGCGCACCTAACCACCAGGTGATAACACTAGGCACCATACTAAGAAAAAAAAAAACTTTTCTGTATATCAGAAAAGTCTTCCCTATAACTTAAGATGCACCTCATTAAATTATTTACAGATGAAGCAAATAAGACTGACTTCCAACAGTTTGTGTGAACCTTAAATGTACAATACATGTGACTATAAAACACTAAGAAAAATGCCTGGCCCATAATAGTCAAGCTGTCTTGCACTCCCTACCTTCCTGCTTTGTTCTTTTAATTGGAATGGTTTATTAGCAAGACTCATAAACTTCTACCCAACTGATTTAAAGAGGTTTACTGTCCTAGCCTTTTCTTTAATTTAAAGAACTCTACTTACTATCATAATTTCTAAGTAAGAAACAAAATGTAGTTAATAGTAAACTTGCTAAGTATACACGAAAATTTCTAAATACAGAGTTTGCTTTTCTGTAATGCTAAAGCATTTTATGTATCTCATAATTGCCAGTAACAGCTCTCCTACCAGGGAAAAAAATGGCAGGTTGTTACTAAGTTGAAAATTTATAATGAAGAAAAATATCACTATTGATAGTTTCTACATTGATACATTCATATTATATATGCATTAATAGATTCATAATATATTAGTGCAGTTTTTCTTAGTAAATAGAATCTAAGTTTCATAATGAGCTATATAACCAGAAGATAGATTTTACTATAGATTTCATTACCGGAACAGGTTAGAAGATTAAACTTTCAAACAAATTATGTATACAAAATATTCATATAAATAACTCTGCAAATTAAGTATGGGGGTAAATCGATCTCCTCTTATATAGAATGTTACAACTGAACTTTCTTTGAGAAGTTCAACAATTGAGACAATCTGTGCCATTCTAGCTAAAGTAAAAACACTGAGGATTGTACTGTAAAATATTCAGTTATTACTACCATCACCTATCTTACAGCTTAATGGAAGGAATCTTCATTTTCTGTTAATTTAGTCTCGGCAGTCTTTTACATTATATTCTATGAGCAGAAGTCTTCAAAAATATATAAACAAAAAAAGTTGTCTAATTTCAGTAAGAACTGCTCTTACAAACATATTATTTTTAAAAAAGTCTTTGATATTTATTCACACCTCTATACTAAATTTATTTTGGCAGAAAATGTTGCTTTTTTCATAGCTGGTTCCTTTAATGAAGACAAAGAAAGATGAGCTTAATCATGACTAAATATATAATATTTTTCCATTGGAAAGAAATAACAGAGATGATATAGGTAGAACTGATTCCAAACTAGAGACATAGTATTCAAATAATACAAACTGACAGTTTCTCATTTGGGCACATCTGTACTGTGTTTTGATTATTCCCACACCATCACCTTATCTTTCTTACCTTAGTATAAATAAAATCACATGGCAAGGCACATACTAAAACAAATATAAAAATACAGAGATAAAGAGCCACTAGAACAGACCAGGGAAGGCAAGAAGAAAACCACCAAACTTCCTCTTTTGTCTTTGAATAACATTAAATACTCAGATTTTCTTCAGACCCATCTCTCAAAAGAATATCTAATTTAACATTTTTGTATGTTCTGATTGAATTTAATGCTAAAAACGGATGTATTTTACTTTGTGAAGTTCTTGCATAGTTCATTCTTTTGTAGCAGCTTAATCTGCTGAGAAGAAATACCATATACATGTTCACTATAATAGACCCACCTAGCCAAGTGCAAAATACTCTACCTTGTCCACTGCATTATTTAATGTGTGAGATGATGATACGGTGAATATTCAATTCACCACTGTAAACTGTTCAAAGAATCTTTCAATCCTCTCTATGTATTATCACCACCATCCAGAGTGGGGCTGGCACAGTGAAAATACTGGCATTGTAATAAAAAATATGAGTAAGGATGGGATGAAGCAGAGAATGAAAGAAAAATCTAAGGCTTAGATCCATTTTATATATCAAATGCTTAATCTGCTTAATCTGGTATTTTTATAACACTACTGTATAGTTTAGAAGAATATAATTTGCGGCAACTAAAAACTTAGTGAGTCCGTGATCCATCCAACCTCCAAAACACTTAGCTCAGCCTCTGACACTATATCTCAAAGAACATTATTCTTTTGGCATTAGCTTGTGATCATTTAAAATATAAGCATAATCATTGATAACCTCTATAATTTTTACTAGATTACCTGCAAGTGACATTCTTATTCAGATATAGTATCTAATTTCTTGTTGAATCTTGCTAAGTTATTTGCCTTCATAAAATATTGTGGCAGGGTTCCAAGGGTTAATTATGAGTCCCATAAAAGGCACTTCGTCCCACTCATTTTAATTTATGATTTCTCACTAAGCATTTCCCAGGAACTTGGCTCAGTGAAGTCCCAAGGAAGAGTTACTTTCCCTTGTTCCCCTCCCATTCTACTTTCATCTGATATATACAGTCAACAACAACTAATTTCACAGCTCAGTTATTTAATCCTTGAGAAAAAGATATTTCTTCAAAATCAGATAATAAAAAGGCATTGGTGAAGTTGTACTTTAAAAAAATGAATAGCTTTAAAAATGATATTTATGGAAGCTGTATTTATGAATTTCATCAATTTAGTGAGACATATACTAATAAATTTTCTCTAAACTCTGCAAGAGCGGATAACTTATAGATTCATATTTTTAATAATATAACACCAATGTATTATTTCAATTATGCACTCAAAGCCTCGAAATGGAAGATTATGATATATAGGATAAAAGATGATCATCAAATGACTGTAATACCATCAATCAGAAGATGGCCACAGCACTTGAGTAGTTTATGACTTGCAGCAGTAGTCCCCAAGTGCATTCATATCTTCAATGGGAAGTCACTACTCTTACAGAAAGAAAAACACTTACTGAAATTTTAAGAAATTTCATGCCATGTCTGAAATCTCGGCGCTACATATTTCAGTCTGCTTCATGGGATAAAAAGCTTTTCATTTAAATAATAATTCAGTGTAGGGTGTTTAAAGCCCTAGATTTCAAAACTTGACCGAGGTAAATTTTTAATTAAAATCTATTCAGAATGATTACTGAAGATGGGGATGGGCACATAACAAGAAGAGAAATTACTTTGAATTTTTCATTTAAGTAGTGTTAATGGTTGGGCAAACTGACATTTGATTATATTTATAAAAAAAAAAGAAAGAACATAAAGCTTGGTAGTTTCTTCTCTACATGGTATTACAAAAAGAATATTCTCCAAAACACCATGATATGTTCAGTAATATTTAAGCACGAACACGTATGTGGAATCTTTCCTTTTTATTCCATTTTGATTCCATAATGAACTCCTCTCTGTGAACCTGTTCAATTGTGGAGAACTACATTTTAAGCTTATTCCACTTGATATGTGAAATATCATTTTCTCCCATTTGTTTTTAAACATGCATATTTCAATCTTTCTAAAGTGTTGTTTAGTTTTTATAAATTGGAAAAATATATTTCCAGAACATGTTATTTTAATGATTTCTATCATTTAGTGAGCATTTGCTAGTCTGTGCATTTGATATACATTATAACATTTACTCATAAAAAGCTCTATGTCTGATATTATGCAAGCCTACTTTACAGGTAAGAAAGTTTAGCTATTTAGCTTAAGAAAGGTGAAGCAACTTGTCCATGATAACAAAAGGAAAATAAAACTCAAAGCTGCCCAGTATTAAAGAATATTTTCTCCCTTTATTTTGACACTCTTTAGGAATCCTGGGATCACATAGAATAATTTCAAGAAGACACAACAAGAGAAAATAAAGAATAATGTGACAGAAAAGATGATGTCAGCTTTGCCCTGAGACAAATACACATAAATATATACAATTTATAAATATACACTTCTACTTGAGCTCTTTGTGTCATGCGACCACTCCCACTCACCACTGAGGAGGTCATTTGTTATCATTGACAATAGAGACAAATCTGGTATAGGATTGCCAGATTAAATACAAATTTAGTTCACTTTGTGTTTCAGATAACTTTCTTTTAGTGTGTGTGTCCCAGACGTAGCCAGCTATACACAAACAATTGATTATTTTTTGTCTGAAATTCAAGCGTAAATGAAAATCTTTTTTAAAAAAATTGCCAAATCTGGAGGATTATTTCCTTCAGCATTTGAATAGCTTAGGTGACACCTGGCTGACCAGGTCTGAGTTAGCTCAGTGGAAGACGGAGCTGGTCTATCTGGAGATATTCCTTTCCAAAATGTGACTTTCCAGACCAGATAGAAGCTCTTGTCTTCTGACTCTATAAACGTATAGATCTTTGAGGGCCAGCACCCCTCTACTGGCAATGCAAGAGCTCACCTCTGCTCTGCCAAAGATATCCAATAAGGAAAACTCAGGGAATTGGGTGTGTTCTGCTACTTCTTTGCCAGTAAATCACTTTCCAAGAAACTCAGTTTTACACCTGCACCACATGGTCCTCAAGACATGTGTCTATAAGCATCTGCATGGCAATATTTTGCATAACTATAATTCTCTTTATCCATTTCAATATTCATTTTAATTAGTGTTTACATGTAAAATGCCACACAGGGGCTTATTCATAATGGGATTTGGTGAAGAAGGCTTCTCTTGTTCTCTTGTTTTTAGTGTGCCCTCATGTCCTCTTTTCATTTCCTGTTCTAAAAGTTTCTAAGCTATTTAATCTCTCTTAATATTGATACACTGCCATCATCTTAAACATTCTATTTTTGCTTCTTTGTATTTCTTTAGTTTCATAGAGTTTTTCTTTTTCTTTCTTTTTTTTTTTTTTTAAATTCTTGTTTTTTGAGATGGTCTTGCTCTGTCGCCCAGGCCGGAGTACAGTGATGCAATCTCGGCTCACTGCAACCTCCACCTCCCGGGTTCACACCATTCTCCTGCCTCAGCCTCCCAAGGAGCTGGGACTACAGGCGCCCACCACCTCGCCCAGCTAAGTTTTTTGTATTTTTAGTAGAGACGGGGTTTCACCGTGTTAGCCAGGATGGTCTCCATCTCCTGACCTCTTGATCCACCCACCTTGGCCTCCCAAAGTGATGGGATTACAGGCTTGGACCAACCGCATCTGGCTCCAAGTTAATTTTTAAGACAACAAACACAAATTTTTCTTTAAAGACAACTTTAAGATTCACAATTCTATTTATATGGATGACCAATAATTTGGTTCCAAAGACAATTAATATTCTGTCTTTCATTTATACTACTCTTTCCAAAAGAAGCCTGCATTTTATTGTCATTTGTTTAGTGTGAACATGGAAATATTTAAATTTTATGTTTTTCTCAAATATTATTTATAGTTGAGAATCTACAAATACAGTATAGATTTTAAATAAAATGTATAGTCTGCATTTTTGCAAAATAAAAATATCAAAAACCTCATAAAATTATATTTTCTCTAACATTAGCCCCCAAATGACATTTTACTTTTAACAGGTTTAGTACAAACCATTTTTATTCAAAAACTTTAATAGTTTTATTTAAGAATATCTTTTTAAGATACAGCTTTTGTCATTCCTGTATTCACGATCCTCTAATTTCATACTGTTCTCTACTCCCTTTCTAAACACCCCATATTTTCACTACTCTGCGTTCTCATCAAGTTGTTGTTTCTTTGCTTCTCTGTTTAAAAAAAAAAAAATTTCAAGAGACCTTGATAATGCCCTTGCTATGGGAAAACATGCCAGATCTTTCCAGTTAAAATTAATAACTTTGCTTTATATCAATTATATTTGTTTTATTATGCATTGAAATCTAATTATTGACATTATCCTGCAGATAAACAGGAAAATTTAACTAAGATTGGGAACAATGTCATGTACATCTTCTCATCACACAAAAGGCCAGGAAGGATTCTTTTCATTTACTAATTTTCAACATATTTTTATAGATTAATTGTTAGAAAAAAATGCAAGAATTTGGAACTATAAAATAACATATATATATATATATAAATTTGATATTTTTGTTTTCCCTTATGATATATTCAAACCCACTCTGTAAGGTTACATTTTCCCTTTGTGGTAGCTTGAAATCCGGAGTAAATTTAGTCTTGTCAACCTCTGAAACAATCTAACTTCAGTAACAGAAAGATCTATTTCCATGTAATCGTCAAAATTTCCAACTTTATTTGGAAGTAAGTCTTCTCCCCTTCTCTGACCAAGGACTAAAGCTTGGGATGAGGGATGTGAGTCTTTCTTCCATTCTTCCATCATATCCTACCTCAGGTTCCTCCCAAGTTGAAGAGGTAAAAAGAACCACGTAAATATTACTGTATACTATTTCAATGATTTAACTCTGTGACTTTGGCTTGTGAAAGGTTTAAAGCTGATGTGTTTTTCCTGTAGTGAATCACTATTCTACCTCTAACTTCTTCCTGCTAAAGATTCTTTAAACCTCTGGGTGATCTACTTAGGCAGAAGCTGAAACAATTCACATGGAAAATCTTGGACATTTTTTCTCTCACTCTGTGTGTGTGTGTGTGTGTGTGTGCGCGTGCGTGCATGCATGCGTGCACGCACACATGTGAATGTATTTGAAACAAGGTCTTGCTCTGTTGCCCAGGCTGAAGTATAGTAGCATGATAATGACTCACTGCAGCCTCAACCTCCTTCGCCCAAGAGATCCTTCCACCTCAGCCCCACAAGTATGCTTGGGACCACAGGTGTGTGCCACCACACTAGGCTAATTTTGCTTATTTTTTGTAGAGATGAGGTCTCACTATGTAGCATAGGTCTCAAACTCTTGGCTCAAGCAATCCTCCTGCCTCAGTCTCCCAAAGTACTGAGATTATAGGCATGAGACACCGTGACTGATCCTTTACTGTAATTTTGAATGTGCAAGTAAGCTGCAACACAGCAATGTCTGTTTGGTGTTTTTTAAACCAGCATCTCTTACTTTTTAGGTACCTTACCTGTGAGTCTAATACAAGTTCCCTGAGTTTTCCCAACTCCAGAGAAAACATATCAGGAGATACATGGTTTTATGAGTCATCATTGGCCTAGGAGTTGTGGCTGCATCAGAACTGAGGTAGTTCTTGCTTTATTGGAGTATTAGAACTAGAAGATGCATTAAAATCATATAGTTCAGAATAGCTAGGTTATAGAAAAAATGAGATTTAAACATTAAGTTATTTAACCAATATTTGATTAATTTTAGCTGAACAAACATTACTGAATGTTACTTGCAGGTAATAAATTGGAAGAACAACAACAAACATGACATAGAATTTGCCAAGCAATTTAGCTAATGGATGAATTGATATTATAATCCATATCTCCTAGTTTCTGTTCCAAAGTCATATCTGCCACCCCAAACTAGGAGACTGGTTTTTAAATTTAATATACAGAAGAATCTCCCATGGGAGCTGTTAAAATGCAGATTCCAGAACTCTGCTACTAGAAATTCTAATTCAATGGGTAGGGACCATGAATTTTTATGTTAGCAAGCTCTTAGGTGATTCAAACACAGGTTGTTCTCTTCCAAAATTTAAAAACCTGTTCTTTCTGACTTCAGAGATAGTCCTGCCTACTGACATCAATGTCAAAGAAAAGCGGTGTTTGTGTGTTACTCACCACCTATCTCATCACCCCACAATTTGTAGATCTCAAAACGTGTGCACCGTTCGATTGAATATAGTTTTGGGTACATATCAAGTGTCTCTGCTTTTCTGAAATGGATAATTTTCAGGATTATTTTGAAGTTTTCTGCTGAATCCTACAGATGAGCCCCTTGCTCTGAGATTTTCTGAGTGATATTATTGCCTGAGGGCTGTATTTCATTTTATGTTTTACCTCTCAGTAAATAATAGAGCCTTACACACAGTGGACTTATAAGGAATGTGTAGTATATTGGATTGATTACAAGTTCTTTCTTCCATTTCGCAATATATATTTCTAAAATATGAAATGACAAAATAAATCTTTATAGCAGTATCTATTTCTTTTGATACTTTTTTCTTATAGCATGTTAAGGCAAGCAAGGCCTAATGTTTTGAAACTTGAGCAGGTCTGATGGAACCGTAAGAAATAGCTTGTCAAAGCAGGTAGCTGAGGCATGGCAAGCCATTTCTCATATGATAAAAAGGTGGTGTTTGATTACTGATATCAACCCTTCTTCAGGGATTTCCAGGGACCACTCTGATCCTCATTTCCAATTTGTCTGACCAATGAGAGCCCTCCTCCAGCTGAGTAAGAACACTATGCTTTGGTCATGTTTCATGAGAGGCCAGGGGGAGCATCGTCCACTGAGGATTATAAGTACTTTCCAAATTTTCTAAAATATGCACAGCTACTTCCATATTTGCTGTAGGATGCTATTGATTTGTAACTATATTGCATTTGTCTTTAGCATAGATGAGTTTAAAGCTTATCATCTGATTGCTTAATAACATTAACTTTTCGATAATAGCAGGCAGCTGAATGCACGTTAGCTCTTCCCTAAGTAAGAAAAATATTTGATTTAGTGACATAATCTCTTTATTTCTTCCATAAGACAAATAAACCTGAAGGTCAATGTCTTTATTTCCGTATGACAAATTGGAGTAAGTTAAAAAGCAAAAGCATCGAAAGATATATAATCAAGTTGACCTAAAACTATCTCCTCTTCATGCATTGTCTATAATAATATTGCCTTAATATTTGCACCAGTCTTTATAAATTATCTCTCATGCACATCCACACATCACAGTCCTGGATCCTCATTTAATGAGTTCCCATAATATTTCAGACACACTCTGGTAGATGCTGGATACCCAATAAAGAATTAATTTGGTTTCCACTTTGAGACATTCCCAGATTCAGATTGAGGAGATTGATTCATAAATAGACACATTACAATATTGAATGGAAATGCTATTGAAATTATGAATAGATCTGTAATATACCCAAAGGATAAAGCAACTCACCAATTCTGAAAAAGCTAAAGGAAGCTTTGGAAAACTGGGTCTCAATTCTCATTCTACATTAACACCATGTGGAGAGCTCTTGAAACAGACAATGTTCAAACTCTAGCCTAGGCCAGTTAAAGCAGAAATCTCTGCATGTGGGTCCACGGTATTAGTACATTTAAAAATCATGAAAATAGTACATTTTTAAAAATACATTTAAAGTCAAGTTATTATAATATGTATATAGTGTTAAGAATCATGGTTTTAAAGAAAAGGACAAATAAACCTCTTAAAATGAAGGATGAGTAACAAATCTATGTATTCAGACAGAGCCCGAACTAAATGACCTGTTGGTAAATCAGAATGTTTGTGAGTTTTCCTCTTCCAAGTTCTTTTCATTCTTTAAATAACACTTGATTAGTTCATTTTAAATAATGCAGAATTTTAATACTTCTTGAATTTGAAAAATTATGTAGTAGGTGATCAAGTTTAGCTAAGCATATTTTCTACAAACAAAGTTATCGGGCATCATTTTTATTATACTATTTAGTGTAATGAATTATAGAGATTTTACTCATCATTTTGAATGCAAAAAATATATATATACTTGAAACTAGGGTGATTGGCTTAGTTAAATGAAATAAAAGATGGAGAAGACAAATTTTTCAAATGCCACAGCAGATAATTACTACTGTTATGGTTTATACAGGGATATACATTGTTAGTCAAAAACTTCTGAAACAAACTACCAACATCCCTAAATTTCAGTAGATATAATTAACTAAAAAGACATAACATAGATTATGTAATTATTATTTATTATAAGTTAGAGGCTAATGATGAGCAATCATTGACATCTGCTATAGTGAAACAAATTTGTGCCAACATTTTCTCACTCAGAGAATTCCATGACTTCCCCACCATCTCACATCTAGCCTACTTATCCTCCACTGCTAGCTACATGACTAATTTACTTAAATGAAAGTTGTCGTCCTCCCAAATCAGAGCATTGTCTAGATTTCTTCCCTTCCAAAATCTGAACCTAAGACAATGCTGTCTGTTCTGCAGATTCCACACCTATGCCAATGGTCCTCATGAGAAGTTACATACTATATTCTTACGGTGCTTATTTTTGAAATCAAATGCTCTTATATGACTTACTTTCCTGTGTTATAGAAATAATCTATTTCAGATGCCAATTCTGGGGGAAGGGGAAAAAGAGAAGGAAAGAAACTACAAAACTTTGAGAGGCGTCTATGTATGGGCATTTGGACATGCCTGTTCTTCATCTAATCTTAATCTGAAGTAGATTTTAGTATACCATTTCAGATTAAAAGCAACTGAACTGATGAGTGACTTGCCCAAGGACCCTTAGCTAATGATGGGAGGAGTTATGATTGAAATTGTCAAAGTCTGATGTCCTTGAGTATGAAGTCCCTGAACTTTCTACTACTTCATATTGACAGAAGTGTATTTTATATTGAATTTTATTTTCCACACCTCATTTATTCAGATGAGCTGATTTATTGAAAACTTCCAACTGGGTGGTATGCAAAAAATAAAATGTAGTTTTATTTCCTTTCAATCACTGTCTTCAATATGTTATTCCCAATCTAGCCCACACCTCGCCCTGCTCCATAATACCATCATGAGAAAAATCTCATAGGTTTCAGGCACTTTAAGGTATATAAAAGTCCAAACCAGTGCAGTCCAGTTAAAAACTTCAATTACCTGTAGTTGCTTACTCTTTCCTTCTCCTGCCTTAGCCTCCCAAGTAGCTGGGACTATAGGCGCCCACCACCACACCCGGCTAATTTTTTGTAGTTTTAGTAGAGATGGGGTTTTACGGTGTTAGCCAGGATGGTCTCAGTCTCCTGATCTCGTGATCCACCCGCCTCGGCCTCCCAAAGTGTTGGGATTACAGGCGTGAGCCACTGCGCCAAGCCAACTCTTTCCTTTTGCTTTGTCTACTCAACTACTCAAGGAAAAACAAAGTAAGAGCAGTTGACCTTTTCCATAAGAGAGGAAAAGATGAAAAGACGACCAACTGAAGAGTATGTCAACGTGCTTTTATTGTCTGCACCCTAGGCAATATTTCTGCCAAATTCCACAGAAGTGGGGTAAGGGATTAGCTTGTTATCATGATCTCTGCACTCCCTATCACTCCTGCCCTCAACAATTTCTTTGGTTTTATGAACTTGAAGAGAAGAAGGCTTATATACACTTGAAGAAAAGAAGGACCAAGACCAAGTTAGGAAGCAGCAGGACTTAGAGTCACTTTAGAGCCTGGGAGAAGGTGCCCCTTCATGTCAAAAAGGTTTTTGCCTCCCTCTTTCGTCTTAGTATCCAGTTATCAGCCTCCCTCTTTCATGTTAGTAGCCAGCTCCAAGGCCTCTCAAGTTCTATACAAAGATATTTGTTGAGGAACTATGATACTATTCTTTTATTAATGTTTAATTACTTAAAGATAACTTATACTGCAAATACACAAAAGAAAAAAAAATCAGTCTTGTTTCCTAGCCTAACAAAATCAAAGTAAAATAGGTTAAATTGGTGATTTTCCAACTTTTTGGGACACAGCTCACAGCAAGAAATATAATTGGCATCACAAAGTTCCACAAGACAATATTTACCCTTATTGTTTTTGAAGCACACTAATGGTTTTTTTTTTTAATTTTATCCTACTCTATTCTGTTCTGTTGTTTCTATTTCTTTTACATTATTTTATTATTATTTAGTTGACAAAAATAGTATATATTTAACTTGTAGCATATGATGCTTTGAAATATGTATACATTGTGGAAGGTGATATTAAGCCAATTAACATATGGATAATCTTACACCCTTCATTTTTGTGTGAGAACATTTAAAATCTACTCTTAACAATTTTTTTTTTTTTTTTTTTTTTTTTTTTTTTTTTTTTTTTTTTTTTTTTTTTTTTTTTAGATGGAGTCTTGCTCTGTCACCCAGGCTAGAGTGCAGTGGCCAGATCTCAGCTCACTGCAAGCTCCGCCTCCTGGGTTCACGCCATTCTCCTGCCTCAGCCTCCCGAGTAGCTGGGACTACAGGCGCCCGCCACCTTGCCCGGCTAGATTTTTGTATTTTTTAGTAGAGACGGGGTTTCACCGTGTTAGCCAGGATGGTCTCGATCTCCTGACCTCATGATCCACCCATCTCAGCCTCCCAAAGTGCTGGGATTACAGGCTTGAGCCACCGTTAACAATTTTTAATAATGTAATACATTGTTCTAAACTATAGTCACCGTGTTGTGTAAAAGATAGCTCGAACTTACTCTTCCTAATTGGAACTTGGAAATTTTTGAGCAACATATTCCAATCTCCCTCCTCGAGCCCCTGGTAACCACTATTCTACTCTTTACTTCTATGAGTTCAATTTTTAAATTTCACATGTAAATGAGTTCACGTGGCATTTGTCTTTCTGTGCCTAGCTTATTTCACTTAATGTAATGTTATTTCCTCCATGTTCATCCGTGCTGTCACAAATAACAGAATTCTCTTAATACACTGGAATAATATCCCATTGTTTAAATATGGCACATTTTCTGTACTCATTTATTCATGGAGGATACTTAGCTTATTTAGGTTACTTGCCTATTGTGAATAATGCTTCAACGAATATGGGAACGCAGCTATTTCCTCAAGATACTGATCTTATTTCCTTTGAATACGTAACCAGTAATGGGATTGGTAGATCATACGGTAGTTCCATCTTAAATTTTTGAGGAATCTTTACACTGTTTTCCATAGTGACAGTACTAATTTACATTCCTACTAGCACTGTACAAAAAATCGTTTTTCTCCACATTTTTGCCAGCACTTGTTTTCTTTTATTTCTATTCAATATTATAATTTCATTGTCCTCACTCCGAGGGTACACTAGTGAAAAGAATACTGAGTAGGGAGTCTTGCACATAGTAGTTAGTTAATAAATATATATTAAAAACAAGAAGAGTACATATAAGAAAGAGAGATGTAAATAAAATAATCATAAATAAATTTGTCGAACTGAAGGATTCATTGTTTCACCATATACCTAAGGTATTATAGGCAATAACAGAAAGTGAAACTTCTAAACCATGTGAACTATCTTCAGTTAGAGAGTAGAAGTATAAAGAAGAAATAGTGTAGGCACTGGATACAGCATTTGGATAAATCAAATAAAAATCAGACCAATGCACCATAAGAAAACCAATGGAGAGAGATAAAGAGTTTGATGGACTTTGTTGAGCGATACTGAGAGATTGGGGATAAAAGATATCATTCAGTGAAGGCAATGAAACTGAAAATGTTGGGCATTGAGGAGAGGTGTCTTAGACAAAGTTCACTTTGAATGCAATAAAACATGTGATATCTTCAGGGTTTTTTTTAGGTGTCCCATGTGAGAGGAATGGAAGGCTAGGTCTCTGAGCAGCTCTCACTTTCAAAACAGATGGGAGATTAAAAATAACTTACATGAAACAGTTGGCAAACAAACTATTAAGAACAGCATGTAATGCAGGAATAGTTAAAAAGTTATAGACTGTATGTGCTGAGAGAGAGAGAGAGAGTGATCACTGAGGGTGGCATAATCAATAGGATTCTTGGAGACCTTAAAGTTCCAGTTCAAGGAGTTCAAGGAGGAGTAATGAATACAGAAGTTCAGGATTTATTATTTCAGTGGGGGCAGAGAGCAGACTTTCTAATGAAAAAGAAAAAGGATGAGCTAGGAAAAGTGAGTTGGAGATCTCAGATATGAAATTGTGTGATATAATATGAATTACACAACATGATCATACCTTCGTGTAGCTGAATAAAAACATAAGGGAAACTTAGAACTTCTAGAAAATGTGCAACATAAAATCAAAGGCATAAGATATGTTTTCAGTATGTGATTTACAGCTAAAAATAATTTTTTCTTTCTTTCTTTCTTTCTTACCTTTCTTTCTTTCTTTCTTTCTTTCTTTCTTTCTTTCTTTCTTTCTTTCTTTCTTTCTTTCTTTCTTTCTTTCTTTTTCTTTCTTTCCTTTTCTGTTTCTGTTTCTTTCTTTCTTTCTTTCATCTTATTCATGCATTAAACATATATGTTTTGCGCAGCCACTAAATAAAATACCAGATGATGGACATGAAGCAATAAAGAAACAGCTTGTATTCTACTAGAAAAAAAAGGCAGCGTGTGTGTGTGTGTGTGTATGAAATTATTTTTTGTCAGTAATAAGTGATGTGAAGATAAAACAGGATAGCTGGATAGAATACAGTGAGAGGTGGAGGTGATAGAGAGCTACTTTTGATAAGATAGTCAGAGAAGAAATCCCTGTGCACCAGAGTTCTTAAGAACAGAGAAATAAGGGGAAAAGGTGTGTCAATATTCAGGACAGAGCATCCCACGCAGTGAAACAACAAATGGAAATGCCCTAAAGTTCATGCTGTGTTCTAAGTACACTAAGGAAGCCAGGGGAATGCATAAGTGAGCAGGCAGGCAGGAGAGTAATGGAAAATGGAGTTTGGCAGATGGCAGGAGGTGGGGGAAAATTGTTTTGGTGATTTTTGGGCAAGAGCTTTCCATATTTTCTCCTAGTATATTTCTCCAAATTTTTGACATACAACTACCAACTGTCATAAAAATATAGGCCATTTGTCAATGTGAGGCTTTCCAAAACTATTTAAATAATTATTCTTAAATGTACTATTCACACTGGAATCTTTTAACATATTCCTGCTGTTAGTTTAAATCTAATAAGTATTTGGTCAGAATGAATAAAGAGGCAGGAAATTGTTTGCAAGCAATTATCAGAAAGCAACAGATGTGAATCCATGCAAAAATAAAATGGTGTTAGGGTACACAAAAATCATTTGTTCACTTCTGTTTTTTATAGAGATGAGGGTCTTACTATGTTACCCAGGCTGGTCTTGAACTCCTGGGCTCAAGAGAGTCTCCCTCCTCAGCCTCCCAAAGTGCTGGAATTACAGGTATCAGCCACCACACCCAGATACCTTTTGTTAAAGGTTGATGAAAAGCTTCTCATATTAATCAGGATGAATGTTGAAGAAAATCTGAAATGCGGATTTATGTCTGATATATATTATTTTCCCACAGATATATAGTGCTTATTTGCTGGAAAAAAATGGAGAACTTCTCACTTCCATTATGTTGAAATCCAAGACAGAATCATAGGTAAATAAATATATTTATTTTATTGTTATTCTTAAGAAGAATGATGAAAATATACAGATGCACCACTTAGTACATTAGTACTTCCCAACATGTTCTTTAAAATCTTGAGCATTCTAAGGTTAATGGATAAACAGTGCACTAACTCTTGCTGTAGGAGTATTTGCTCGAAGAAATGATGTGACCACTTTCAATATTCCTAACAGAGAGTTCCTTTTTTTTAAATATATACTTTAAGTTCTAGAGTACATGTGCACAATGTGCAGGTTTGTTACATATGTATATTTCTGCCATGTTGGTGTGCTGCACCCATCAACTTGTCAGCACCCATCAACTCATCATTTACATCAGGTATAACTCCCAATGCCATCCCTCCCCCCTCCCCCTTCCCCATAATATGCCCCAGTGTGTGATGTTCCCCTTCCAGAGTCCAAGTGATCTCTTGTTCAATCCCACCTATGAGTGAGAACATGCGGTGTTTGGTTTGCTGTTCTTGCGATAGTTTGCTGAGAAAGATGATTTCCAGCTGCATCCATGTCCCTACAAAGGACACAAACTCATCCTTTTTTATGGCTGCATAGTATTCCATGGTGTATATGTGCCACATTTTCTTAATCCAGTCTGTCACTGATGGACATTTGGGTTGATTCCAAGTCTGCTATTGTGAATAGTGCTGCAATAAACATACATGTGCATGTGTCTTTATAGCAGCATGATTTATAATCCTTTGGGTATATACCCAGTAATGGGATGGCTGGGTCATATGGTACTTCTAGTTCTAGATCCTTGAGGAATCGCCATACTGTTTTCCACAAAGGTTGAACCAGTTTACAATCCCACTAACAGTGTAAAAGTGTTCTTATTTCTCCACATCTTCTCCAGCACCTGTTGTTTCCTGACTTTTTAATGATTGCCATTCTAACTGGTGTGAGAAGGTATCTCATTGTGGTTTTGATTTGCATTTCTCTAATGGCCAGTGATGATGAGCATTTTTTCATGTATCTGTTGGCTGTATGAATGTCTTCTTTTGAGAAGTGTCTGTTCATATACTTAGCCCACTTTTTGATGGGGTTGTTTGTTTTTTTCTTGTAAATTTGTTTGAGTTCTTTGTACGTTCTGGATATTAGCCCTTTGTCAGATGAGTAGATTACAAAAATTTTCTTCCATTCTGTAGGTTGCCTGTTCACTCTGATGGTAGTTTCTTTTGCTGTGCAGAAGCTCTTTAGTTTAATTAGATCCCATTTGTCAATTTTGGATTTTGTTGCCATTGCTTTTGGTGTTTTAGACATGAAGTTCTTGCCCATGCCTATATCCTGAATGGTATTACCTAGGTTTTCTTCTAGGGTTTTTATGGTTTTAGGCCTAACATTTAAGTCTCTAATCCATCTTGAATTAATTTTCATATAAGGAGTAAGGAAAGGATCCAGTTTCAGCTTTCTACTTATGGCTAGCCAATTTTCCCAGCACCATTTATTAAATAGGGAATCCTTTCCCCATTTGTTGTTTCTCTCAGGTTTGTCAAAGATCAGATGGCTGTAGATGTGTGGTATTATTTCTGAGGACTCTGTTCTCTTCCATTGGTCTATTTCTCTGTTTTGGTACCAGTACCATGCTGTTTTGGTTACTGTAGCCTTGTAGTATAGTTTGAAGTCAGGTAGCGTGGTGCCTCCAGCTTTGTTCTTTTGACTTAGGATTGCCTTAGCAATGCAGGCTCTTTTTTGGTTCCATATGAACTTTAAAGCAGTTTTTTCCAATTCTGTGAAGAAAGTCATTGGTAGCTTAATGGGAATGGCATTGAATCTATAAATTACCTTGGGCAGTATGGCCATTTTCACGATATTGATTCTTCCTATCCATGAGCATGGTATGTTCTTCCATTTGTTTGTGTCCTCTTTGATTTCACTGAGCAGTGGTTTGTAGTTCTCCTTGAAGAGGTCCTTTACATCCCTTGTAAGTTGGATTCCTAGGTATTTTATTCCCTTTGAAGCAATTGTGAATGGAAGTTCATTCATGATTTGGCTCTCTGTTTGTCTGTTACTGGTGTATAAGAATGCCTGTGATTTTTGCACATTGATTTTGTATCCTGAGAATTTGTGAAGTTGCTTATGGACTTAAGGAGGTTTGGGGCTGAGACAATGGGATTTTCTAAATATACAATCATGTCATCTGCAAAGAGGGACAATTTGACTTCTTCTTTTCTTAACTGAATACCCTTTATTTCTTTCTCTTGCCTGATTGCCCTAGCCAGAACTTCCAACGGTATGTTAAAGAGGAGTGGTGACAGAGGGCATCCCTGTCTTGTGTCGGTTTTCAAAGGGAATGCTTTCAGTTTTTGCCCATTCAGTATGATATTGGCTGTGGGTTTGTCAAAAATAGCTCTTATGATTTTGAGATACATTCCATCAATACCAAATTTATTGAGAGTTTTTAGCATGAAGGGCTGTTTAAATTTGTCAAAGGCCTTTTCTGCATCTATTGAGATAATCATGTGGTTTTTGTCTTTGGTTCTGTTTATATGCTAGATTACGTTTATTGATTTGCATATGTTGAACCAGCCTTGCATCCCTGGGATGAAGCCCACTTGATTATGGTGGATAAGCTTTTCGATGTGCTGCTGGATTCAGTTTGCCAGTATTTTATTGAGGATTTTTGCATCAATGTTCATCAGGGATATTGGTCTAAAATTCTCTTTTTTTGTTGTGTCTCTGCCAGGCTTTGGTATCAGGATGATGTTGGCCTCATAAAATGAGTTAAGGAGGATTCCCTCTTTTTCTATTGATTGGAATAGTTTCGGAAGGAATGTTACCAGCTCCTCTTCATACCTCTGGTCGAATTCGGCTGTGAATCAGTCTGTTCCTGGGCATTTTTTGGTTGGTAGAGTGTTAATTATTACCTCAATTTCAGAGTCTGTTATTGTTCTATTCAGGGATTCAACTTCTTCCTGGTTTAGTCTTGGAAGAGTATAAGTGTCCAGGAAATTATCCATTTCTTCTAGGTTTTCTAGTTTATTTGTGTAGAGGTGTTTATAGTATTTTGTGATGGTTGTTTGTATTTCTGTGGGGTTGGTGGTGATATCCCCTTTATCATTTTTTATTGTGTCTATTTGATTCTTCTCTCTTCTTTATTAGTCTTGCTAGCGGTCTATCAATTTTGCTGATCTTTTCAGGAAACTAGCTCTTGGATTCATTGATTTTTTGGAGAGTTTTTTGTGTCTCTATCTCCTTCAGTTCTGCTCTGATCTTAGTTATTTCTTGCCTTCTGCTAACTTTTGAATGTGTTTGTTCTTGCTTCTCTAGTTCTTTTAATTGTTATGTTAGAGTGTCGATTTTAGATATTTCCAGCTTTATCTTGTGGGCATTTAGTGCTATAAATTTCCCTCTACACACTGCTTTAAATGTGTCCCAGAGATTCTGGTATGTTGTATCTTTGTTCTCATTGGTTTCAGAGAACATCTTTATTTCTGCCTTCATTTCGTTATGTGCCCAGTAGTCATTCGGGAGCAGGTTATTCAGTTTCCATGTAGTTGAGCGGTTTTGATTAGATTTCTTAGTCCTGAGTTCTAGTTTGATTGCACTGTGGTCTGAGAGACAGTTTGTTATAATTTCTGTTCTTGTACATTTGCTGAGGAGTGCTTTACTTCCAATTATGTGGTCAATTTTGGAATAAGTGTGATGTGGTGCTGAGTAGAATATACATTCTGTTGATTTGGGGTGGAGAGTTCTGTAGATGTCTATTAGGTCTGCTTGCTGCAGAGATGAGTTCAATTCCTGGATATCCTTGTTAACTTTCTGTCTCGTTGATCTGTCTAATGTTGACAGTGGGTTGTTGAAGTCTCCCATTATTATTGTATGGGAGTCTAGGTCTCTTTGTAAGTCTCTAAGGACTTGCTTTATGAATCTGGGTGCTCCTGTATTAGGTGCATATATATTTAGGATAGTTAGCTCTTCCTGTTGAATTGATCCCTTTACCATTATGTAATGGCCTTCTTTGTGTCTTTTGATCTTTGATGGTTTAAAGTCTGTTTTATCAGAGACTAGGATTGCAACCTCTGCTTTTTTTTGTTCTCCATTTGCTTGGTAGATCTTCCTCCATCCCTTTATTTTGAGCCTATGTGTGTCTCTGCATGTGAGATGGGTCTCCTGAATACAGCAAGAGGGTCTTGGCTTTTTATCCAATTTGCCATTCTGTGTCTTCTAATTGGACCATTTAGTCCATTTACATTTAAGGTTGATATTGTTATGTGTGAACTTGATCCTGTCATTGTGATATTTTTACATTTTGGCATGTTTTTGCAGTGGCTGCTACCAGTTGTTCCTTTCTATGTTTAGTGCTTCCTTCAGGATCTCTTGTAGGGCAGGCCTGGTGGTGACAAAATCTCTAAGCATTTGCTTATCTGTAAAGGATTGTCCTTCACTGATGAAACTTAGTTTGGCTGGATATGAAATTCTGGGTTTAAAATTCTTTTCTTTCAGAATGTTGAATATTGGCCCCCACTCTCTTCTGGCTTGTAGAGTTTCTGCCGAGAGATCTGCTGTTAGTCTGATGGGCTTCCCTTTGTGGGTAACCCGACCTTTCTCTCTGGCTGCCCTTAAGATTTTTTCCTTCATTTCAATTTTGGTGAATCTGGCAATTATGTGTCTTGGAGTTGCTCTTCTTGAGGAGTATCTTTGTGGCGTTCTTTGTATTTCCTGAATTTGAATATTGGCCTGCCCTACTAGGTTGGGGAAGTTTTCCTGGATGATATCTTGAAGAGTGTTTTCCAACTTGGTTCCATTTTCCCCCTCACTTTCAGGCACACCAATCAGACGTAGATTTGGTCTTTTCACATAATCCCACATTTCTTGGAGGCTTTATTCATTTCTTTTTCCTTTTTTTCTCTAGACTTCTCTTCTCACTTCATTTCATTCATTTGATCTTCAATCATTGATACTCTTTCTTCCAGTTGATCAAGTTGGTTACTGAAGCTTGTGCATTTGTCACATATCTCTCGTGTCATGGTTTTTATCTCTGTCAGTTCGTTTATGGCCTTCTCTGCATTGATTATTCTAGTTATCCATTCTTCCATTCTTTTTTCAAGATTCTTAATTTCTTTGCACTGGGTACATAGTTCCTCCTTTAGCTCTGAGAAGTTTGATCGACTGAAGTCTTCTCCTCTCAACTCATCAAAATCATTCTCCATCCATCTTTGATCTGTTGCTGGTGATGAGCTGCATTCCTGTGGAGGGGGAGATGCACTCTGATTTTTTGAATTTCCAGTTTTTCTGCCCTGCTTTTTCCCCATCTTTGTGGTTTTATCTGCCTTTGGTCTTTCATGATGGTGACGTACTGATGGGGTTTTGGTGTGGGTGTCCTTTCTGTTTGTTAGTTTTCCTTCTAACAGTCAGACCCCTCAGCTGTAGCTCTGTTGGAGATTGCTTGAGGTCCACTCCAGACCCTGTTTACCTGGGTATCAGCAGCAGAGGCTGCAGAAGATAGAATATTGCTGAACAGCTAGTGCTGTTGTCTGATTCTTGCTCTAGAAGCTTCGTCTCAGGGGTGTACCCTGCCGTGTGAGGTGTGAGGTGTTGGTCTGCACCTAGTGGGGGATGTCTCCCAGTTAGGCTACTCAGGGGTTAGAGACCCACTTGAGCAGGCAGTTTGTCCGTTCTCCAATCTCAACCTCCATGTTGGGAGATCCACTGCTCTCTTCAAAGTAGTCAGACAGCTGTCAGACTCCACCCAGAAGTGGAGTCTACAGAGACAGAGAGGCCTCCCTGAGCTGCGGTGGGCTCACCCAGTTTGAGCTTCCCGGAGGCTTTGTTTGCCTACTTAAGCCTCAGCAACAGCGGGCGCCCCTCCCCCAGCCTTCCTGCCACCTTGCAGTTAGATCTCAGACTGCTGTGCTAGCAATGAGGGAGGCTCTGGGGGTGTGGGACCCTCTGGGCCTGGTGTGCAATATAATCTCCTGTGTGCCGTTTGCTAAGACCCTTGGTAAAGTGCAGTATTAGGGTGGGAGTTACCCAATTTTCCAGGTGTTGTGGGTCTCAGTTTCCCTTGGCTAGGAAAAGGGATTCCCTTCCCCCTTGCACTTCCGAGGTGAGGCGATGCCTCACCCTGCTTCAGCTCTCACTGGTCGGGCTGCACCAGCTGACCAGCACCAATTGTCTGGCACTCCCTAGTGAGATGAACCTGGTACTTCAGTTGAAAATGCAGAAATCAACCATCTTCTGTGTCACTCGTGCTGGGAGCTGGAGGCTGGAGCTGTTCCTATTCGGCCATCTTGCTCCCGACCCCTGCATTTGCTTTTAAGGAACTTTTCCTCCTTTCTTGAGGATAATCGGGAGATTAAAGTGGTGAGATCTCCAAATAAAATGGCCATCAGGACCATAACCCTACTCTATAATATATGTGTATTTGGCTCCAATGGGAGCATAAGTGTGAATTTTATAAAGTCATCCTTCACCTTCTTTTTGTAAAAAAATATATCTTGGAAAGAGAAAGTCCATATTTTGTATCTTGAGTAAAGGAGATTTGATTACATCAATATTTTAGATTTTAGTTCAGCTTGGTGCCCTTGGGATTTTATAACTTGAAAATATGCACCATAAAAATATTCAGTGTGGGTGAAAAAGTTCTTGTTTTTAATGTGAGAACACAGTGGTCATGGTAGTGGAAGTAAAAACGTAGGCTAACCTACTCACAGAAATGCACAGGTCATCCCTAGAAAAGTGAACATGTGTAAGTTGAAGAGCTAAAATTCTAAGTGAACATGTGTAAGTCAAAGAGCTAAAATTCTTTTCCGTTACATCTTTCCAGTACAATGTAGACCTTAGAAAAATCTTATGCACCCCAAGGAGTACACACACCTCTTTTACCTCTTTTATTTTATTTTATTATTTTATTTTATTTTAATTTATTTTTACTATACTTTAAGTTCTAGGGTGTGTGTGCACAATGTGCAGGTTTGTTATATATGTATACATGTGCCATGTTGGTTTGCTGCACCCATTAACTCGTCATTTACATTAGGTATATCTCCTAATGCTACCCCTCCCCCTACCCTACAACAGGCCCCAGCGTGTGATTGTGTGATGTTCCCCACCATGTGTGTCCAGGTGTTCTCACTGTTCACTTCCCACCTATAAGTGAGAACATGCAGTGTTTGGTTTTCTGTCCTTGCCATAGTTGGCTCAGAACGATGGTTTCCAGCTGCATCCATGTCCCTACAAAGGACATGAACTCATCATTTTTTATGGCTGCATACTATTCCATGGTGTATATGTGTCACATTTTCTTAATTCAATCTATCATTGATAGATGTTTGGGTTGGTTCCAAGTCTTTGCTATTGTGAATAGTGCCACAATGAACATATGTTTGCATGTGTCTTTATAGCAGCATCATTTATAATCCTTTGGGTATATACCCAGTAATGGGATCGTTGGATCAAATAGTATTTCTAGTTCTAGACCCTTGAGGAATCGCCACACTGTCTTCCAAATGATTGAACTAGTTTCCAGTCCTACCAACAGTGTAAAGATGTTCCCGTTTCTCCACATCCTCTCCAGCACCTGTTGTTTCCTGACTTTTTAATGATTGCCATTCTAACTGGTGTGAGAAGGTATCTCATTGTGGTTTTGATTTGCATTTCTCTGATGGCAAGCGATGATGAGCATTTTTTCATGTGTCTGTTGCCTGCATAAATGTCTTCTTTGAGATGTGCCTGTTGGTATGCTTTGCCCACTTTTTGATGGGGTTATTTGTTTTTTTCTTGGAAATGTGTTTGAGTTCTTTGTAGTTTCTGGATATTAGCCCTTTGTCAGATGGGTAGTTTGCAAAAAATGTCTCCCATTATGTAGGTTGCCTGTTCACTCTGATGGTAGTTTCTTTTGCTGTGCAGAAGCTCTTTTGTTTAGTTAGATCCCATTTGTCAATTTTGGATTTTCTTGCCATTGCTTTTGGTGCTTTAGTCATGAAGTCCTTGCCCATGCCTATGTCCTGAATGGTATTACCTAGGTTTTCTTCTAGGGTTTTTATGGTTTTAAGTTTAACATTTAAGTCTTTAATCCATCTTGAATTAATTTTTGTACAAGATGTAAGGAAGGGATCCAGTTTCAGCTTTCTACATATGGCTAGTCAGTTTTCCCAGCACCATTTATTAAATAGGGAATCCTTTCCCCACTTCTTGTTTTTCTCAGATTTGTCAAAGATCAGATGGTTGTATATGTGTGGTATTCTTTCTGAGGGCTCTGCTCTGTTCCATTAGTCTATATCTCTGTTTTGATACCAGCACCATGCTGTTGTGGTTACCGTAGCCTTGTAATATAGATTGAAGTCAGGTAGCGTGATGTTTCCAGCTTTGTTGTTTTGGCTTAGGACTGTCTTTGCAATGTGGACTCTTTTTTGGTTCCATATGAACTTTAAAGTAGTTTTTTTCCAGTTCTGTGAAGAAAGTCATTGGTAGCTTGATGGGAATGGCATTGAATATATAAATTACCTTGGGCAGTATGGCCATTTTCATGATATTGATTCTTCCTATCCATGAACATGGAATATTCTTCCATTTGTTTGTGTCCTCTTTTATTTCGTTGAGTAGTGGTTTGTAGTTCTCCTTGGAGAGGTCCTTCACTTCCCTTGTAAGATGGCTTCCTAGGTATTTTGTTCTCTTTGAAGCAATTGTGAATGGGAGTTGACTCATGATTTGGCTCTCTGTCTGTTACTGGTATATAAGAATGCTTGTGATTTTTGCACATTGATTTTGTATTCTGAGTTTTGCTGAAGTTGCTTATCAGTTTAAGCAGATTTGGGGCTGAAACAGTGGGGTTTTCTAAATATACAATCATGTCATCTGCAAACAGGGACAATTTGACTTTCTCTTTTCCTAATTGAATACCCTTTATTTCTTTCTCTGGCTTGATTGCCCTGGCTGGAACTTCCAACACTATGTTTAATACGAGTGGTGAGACAGGACATCCCTGTCTTGTGCCAGTTATCAAAGGGAATGCTTCCAGTTTTTGCCCGTTCAATATGATATTGGCTGTGGGATTGTCATAAATATTATTTTGAAAAGTGTCCCATCAATACTTAGTTTATTGAGAGTTTTAAGCAAGAAGCGCTGTTGAATTTTGTCAAAGGCCTTTTCTGCATGTATTGAGATAATCATGTGTTTTTTTGTTGTTGTTGTTTTTGTTTTCTTGTCTGTGGATCTGTTTATATGATGGATTGCATTTGTTGATTTGGGTGTGTTGAACCAGTTTTGCATCCCAGGGATGAAGCCAACTTCATCATGGTGGATAAACTTTTTGATGTGCTGCTGGATTCGGTTTGCCAGTATTTTCTCGAGGATTTTTGCATCAATGTTCATGAGGGATATTGGTCTAAAATTCTCTTTTGTTGTTGTTGTTGTTGTTGTGTCTCTGCCAGGCTTTGGTATCAGGATGATGTTGACCTCATAAAATGAGTTAGGGAGGATTCCCTCTTTTTCTATTGATTGGATTAGTTTCAGAAGGAATGGTACCAGCTCTTCTTTGTACCTCTGGTAGAATTCGGCTGTGAATTCTTCTGGTCATGGACTTTTTCTGATTAGTAGGCTATTAATTATTGCCTCAATTTCAGAGCCTGTTATTGGTCTGTTCAGGGATTCAGCTTCTTCCTTGTTCGGTCTTGGGAAGGTGTATGTGTCCAAGAATTTATCTATTTCTTCTAGATTTTCTAGTTTATTTGTGTAGAAGTGTTTACAGTATTCTCTGATGGTAGTTTGTATTTGTGTGTGATAGGTGGGGATATACCCTATATCATTTTTTATTGTGTCTATTTAATTCTCCTCTCTTTTCTTCTTTATTGGTCTTGCTAGCAGCCTATCTATTTTATTGATCTTTTCAAAAAACCAGCTCCTGGATTCACTGACTTTTTTGAAGGATTTTTCATGTCTCTATGTCCTTCAGTTCTCTGATCTTAGTTATTTCTTGCCTTCTGATAGCTTTAGAATGTGTTTGCTCTTGCTTCCTTGTTCTTTTAATTGTGATGTTAGAGTGTCAATTTTAGATCTTTCCTGCTTCCTCTTGTGGGAATTTAGTGCTATAAATTTCCTTCTACACACTTCTTTAAATGTGTCCCAGAGATTGTAGTATGTTGTGTCTTTGTTCTCATTGGTTTCAAAGAACATCTTTATTTCTGCCTTCATTTCGTTATGTGCCCAGTAGTCATTCAGGAGCAGGTTGTTCAGTTTCCATGCAGTTGTGCAGTTTTGAGGGAGTTTCTTAATCTTAAGTTCTAATTTGATTGCACTGTGGTCTGAGAGACAGTTTGTTATGATTTCTATTCTTTTACATTTACTGAGGAGTGCTTTACTTCCAACTATGTGGTCAATTTTGGAATAAGTGTGATATGGTGCTGAGAAGAATGTATATTCTGTTGATTTGGGGTGGAGGGTTCTTTATGTCTATTAGGTCTGCTTGCTGCAGAGCTGAGTTCAAGTCCTGGATATCCTTGTTAACTTTCTGCCTTATTGATCTGTCTAATGTAGACAGTGGGGTGTTAAAGTCTCCCATTATTATTGTGTGGGAGTCTAAGTCTCTTTGTAGGTCTCTACAGATTTACTTTATGAATCTTGATGCTCCTGTATTGGGTGCATATATATTTAGGATAGTTAGCTCTTCCTGTTGCATTCGTCCCTTTACCATTATGTAATGGCCTTCTTTGTCTCTTTTGATCTTTGTTGGTTTAAAGTCTATTTTATCAGAGACTAGAATTGCAACACCTGCTTTTTGTTTTGTTTTGCTTTCCATTTGCTTGGTAGATCTTCCTCTATCCCTTTATTTTGAACCTATATGTGTCTTTGATGTGAGATGGGTCTCCTGAATACAGCATACTGATGAATCTTGACTCTTTATCCAATTTGCCAGTCTGTGTCTTTTAACTGGGGCATTTCGCCCATTTACATTTAAGATTAATATTGTTATGTGTGAATTTGATCCTCTCATTATGATGTTAGCTGGTTATTTTGCTCGTTAGTTGATGCAGTTTCTTCCTAGCACCGATGGTCTTTGCAATTTGGCTTGTGTTTGCAGTGGCTGATACTGGTCGTTCCTTTACATGTTTAGAGCTTCCTTCAGGAGCTCTTGTAAGGCAGGCCTGGTGGTGACAAAATCTCTAAGCATTTACTTGTCTGTGAAGGATTTTATTTCTCCTTCACTTATGAAGCTTAGTTTGACTGGATATGAAATTCTGGGTTGAAAATTATTTTCTTTAAGGATGTTGAATATTGGCCCCCACTCTCTTCTGTCTTGTAGAGGTTCTGTTGAGAGATCTGCTGTTATTCTAATGGGCTTCCCTTTGTGGGTAACCCAACCCTTCTCTCTGGCTGCCCTTAACATTTCTTCCTTCATTTCAACCTTGGTGAATCTGACAATTATGTGTCTTGGGGTAGCCTTTCTTGAGGAGTATCTTTGTGGTGTTCTCTGTATTTCCTGAATTTGAATGTTGGCCTGCCTTTCTAGTTTTGGGAAGATGTCCTGTTTAATATCCTGAAGAGTGTTTTCCAACTTGGTTCCTTTCTCTCCATCACTTTCAGGTACACCAATCAAACATATATTTCATCTTTTCACAAAGTCCCATATTTCTTGGAGGCTTCATTTGTTTCCTTTTACTCTTTTTTTCTCTAAACTTCTCTTCTCATTTCATTTCATTCATTTGATCTTCAATCACTGATACCCTTTTTTCCACTTGATCAAATAGGCTACTGAAGCTTGTGCATGTGTCACGTAGTTCTCATGCCATGGTTTTCAGCTCCATCAGGTCCTTTAAAGTTTCTATGCTGTTTATTCTAGTTAGCCATTCTTCTAATCATTTTTCAAGGTTTTTAGCTTCCTTGCGATGGGTTTGCACATCCTCCTTTAGCTCGGAGAAGTTTGTTATTACCGACCTTCTGAAGCTTACTTCCGTCAACTTGTCAAAGTCATTCTCTGTCCAGCTTTGTTCCATTGCTGGTGAGCAGCTGTGATCCTTTGGAGGAGAAGAGGCACTTTGGTTTTTAGAATTTTCAGCTTTTTTGCTCTGGTTTCTCCCCATCTTTCTAGTTTTATTGTGACCTACAAATGGGGTTTTGGTGTGGATGTCCTTTTTGTTGACATTAGTGCTATTCCTTTCTGTTTGTTAGTTTTCCTTCTAACAGTCAGGACCCTCAGTTGCAGGTCTGTTGGAGTTTGCTGAAGGTCCACTCCAGACCCTGTTTACCTGGGTACCAGCAGCGGAGGCTGCAGAACAGCAACTGTTGCTGCCTGATCCTTCTTCTGGAAGTTTCTCTCAGAGGGGCACCTGGCTTTATGAGGTGTCAGTCGGTCCCTACTGGGAGGTGTTTCCCAGTTAGGCTACTCAGGGGTCAGGGACCCACTTGAGGAGGCAGTCTGTCCCTTCTCAGATCTCAAACTCCATGCTGGGAGAACCACTGCTCTCTTCAAAGCTGTCAGACAGGGACATTTAAGTCTGCAGAAGTTTCTGCTGCCTTTTGTTCAGCTATGCCCTGCCCCCAGAGGTGGAGTCTACAGAGGCAGGCAGGCCTTCTTGCTCTGTAGTGGGCTCCACCCAGTTCAAGTTTCCTGGCCACTTTGTTTACCTAGTCAAGCCTCAGCAATGGCAGATGCCCCTCCCCAAGCCTCACTGCCACCTCGCAGTTTGATCTCAGACTGCTGTGCTAGCAGTGAGCAAGGCTCTATGGGCATGGGACCCACAAAGCCAGGTGCGGGATGTAATCTCCTGGTGTGCCTTTTGCTAAGACCATTGGAAAAGCTCAGTATTAGGGCAGGAGTGTCCCAATTTTCCAGGTACCGTCTATCATGGCTTCCCTTTGCTAGGAAAGGGAATTCCTAGACCCCTTGCACTTTCAGGGTGAGGCAATGCCCTGCCCTGCTTTGGCTCACATTCCATGGGCTGCACCCACTGTCCAACCAGTCCCAGTGAGATGAACCTGGTACCTCAGTTGGAGATGAAGAAATCAGCAATCTTCTGTGTTGCTCACGCTGGGAGCTGTAGACTGGAGCTGTTTTTATTCGGCCATCTTGGAATCGCCCCTTCTACACATACATGATTTTAAAAACATTTTCTATTGTGGTGAAATAAACATAACATAATTTATCATATTAACCATTTTAAGTGTCTAGTCAGTGGTATTAAAAACATTCATATTGGTGTGCAGCCATTGTCACCACTCATCTCTGGAACCTTTTCATCAAAACTAAAATTTCATCCCCATTAAAAAATAACTCCCCTTTTTCTCCACCACACAACCCTTTCTGCTTTCTTTCTACTACTGTAGGTATCTCATATAATTGAAATCATAAAATATTTGTGTTCTAGTGACTAGCTTATTTCATTTAGCATAATGTTTTCAAGGTTCATCCATATTGTAGCATGTGTCAGAAATTCTTCCTTTTTAAGGCTGAATCAAATTCCATGGTGTGTATATTTCACATTTTGCTTACCCATTTATTTGTGGAGGGACACTTGGGTTTTTTGTACATGCTGGCAAATTGTGAGTAATGCTGTGCAAACATGGGTGCACAAATATTTATTTGAATTCCCGCTCTCAATTATTTTAGGTATACCGGAAGTGAAATTGCTGGATCACATGATGATCTATTTATAATGTTTTGAGGAAACTCCACAGTGTTTTTTTGTAGTAGCTGCAACATATTACATTTCCACCAGCAGTGGACTAGTATTCCAATTTCTCCATAACCTAGTCAACCCTTATTACACGGGTTGGTTGTTTGAAAATAGCCATTCTTATGAGCATGAAGTGCCTATCTCATTTTGGCTTTATTTTGCATTTCCTTAATATTTAGTGATTTTGAGCATCTTTTCTTGTAGTTATTGGCCATTTGTACATCCTCTTTGGAGAAATATCTATTCAAAAATTTTGCCCATTGTTTAATTAATTATTTCTTTATTGTTATTGTTGAATTGTAAGAGTTTTTTAATTTAGTCTGGTTATTAATCCCATACCAAATATATGACTACCAAGTGTATTCCCCATTCTGTATATTCCCTTTTTACTCTGTTTATAATGTCTTTTGATTCACAAAATTTTTAATTATGATGCAGCCCAATTTGTCTATATTTTCTTTTGTAACTTGAGCTGTTGTTGTTATACCCAGGAGATCTTTGTGAAATCCGAAGTCATGAAAGTTTTCTACTGTTTCCATCTAACAGTTTTATAGTTTTAGCTCTTATGGTTAGGTCCTAGATCCAATTTGAGTTACTTTTTGCATTAGGTGTAAGGTAAGTATCCAACAACATTCTCATGCGTGTGAATATCCAGTTTTCCAATACTGTTTGTTGAAAAAAATGTCTTTCCTTCTTGAATGATCTGGGCACTCTTGTCAAAAATTACTTGACTATATGTGTGAGGATTTATTTTTGTGTTCTCTATTCTATTTCATTGGCCTATATGTCTGTCTTTATGCCAGTACTACATTGTTTTTTTGAATGTCAGTACCATATTATGTAGTAAGTTTTGAAGGCAGGAAGTGTGAGACCTCCAACTGTGTTCTTCTCTCTCAAAATTGTTTTCACCATGTGGTGTTCTTTGAGATTCCACATAAACCTCAGAATAGATTTTCCTATTTGTTCAAAACACATTAGGATTTTAATAGAAATTGAATTGTATCTTTAGATTTGCTCTGGGTAATATTGATAACAATATTAAATCTTTCAATTTATGAACACAATCTTTTCCATTTATTTGTGTCTTCTTTGAATTCTTTCAGCAATGTTTTGCAGTTTTCAGTATACAAGTCTTTCACCTCATTGGTTCACATAACCATTTTAATTTTTACTTAATTAATTAATTTAAATTTCAACTTTCATTTTAGATAAAGGGGTACATTACAGGTTGGTTACATGGGAATATTGTGTGATGTTGAGGTTTGGGGTATGTAATCCATCATCGAGGAAGTGAACACTGTGCTTAATAGGTAGATTTTTCCCTTCTAGTAGTCCACAGTGTCTGTTGTTCCCATGTTTATGTCCATGTGTGCTTACTGTTTGGCTCCCACTTATAAGTGAGAACATGTGCATACCCCATTAAAAAGACTTCTGCCAGGCATGGTGGCTCATGCCTGTACTACCAGCACTTTGAGATGCCAAGGTGGTTGGATCACAAGGTCAGGAGTTTGAGACAAGCCTGATCAACATGATGAAACCCCATCTCTACTAAAAATACAAAAATTAGCTGGGTGCAGTGGTGCACACCTATAATTCCAGCTACTCAGGAGGCTGAGGCAGGAGAATTGTTTGAACTGGGGAGGTGGAGCTTTCAGTGAGCTGAGATCACACCACTGCACTCCAGCTTGGGCAACAGAGTGAGACTCCATCCCACACACATACACACAAAATCAAAAAACAAAAAACAACCAAACAAAAAACCCTTAATTGTATCCTTTAGAAGGAACATCAGCTTTTACTCAGACTGCTTTGAGAAACTTCAGTATCATTAAAGGCAAAATGTGTGTTACAAAAGACATACCAAATGCTATGATCTCACATATGCAATGTAAGGTCTGGTTCCTTTACTGAGTTAAAGCCTGGTTCACACTTCCATAACAGTTATGAAAAATATAGATTGTGCTTTCATGTCATGGTTCCTTTTATGTGCTCCCAAACACCAATTTATATTATCAAAACATAAGAAACATGTGAATAATTATTCCCCCTTTTATGCTAGCAAGTGATTTTATAAATAATTACATGAAAGGTACCTGTAATTCCCATCTCTGACCCAAATTCTTACCTAGTGACTTTCCTCTCCTGTTTCAGTAGGCACCAAGTGTCACCTAATACACCAAAGCTGCTATGTTCACTCAATAATACTGAAACAGTCATTTATAAATTGTGAAGGCGGCTTTAAAAACATGTTTTGATAAAGGAGAATTTTTTCCTATAAAAAATAAAACTAAAACAAAGAAAGATTGCTCCCCTGATGCATTTTGTGTGAAAATACTGCTATTTCACTATGATACAGTAAGACTCTGTCACTTACTGCTGAATTCATGATACTGTAATTTTTTGTCATTTATTATTTACAGACTTCCTTCATTGTGCACAGAGTCCATAAAACAGAAGATGGATTGGCTGGGGTTCTAAATAGCTCCTAAGGAATGAGTGGGACCGGAAAAACACTTGACTACTTAATTATATTAATAACCTGAAATTACAGGTATAAAATTCAACAAAAACTGTATACTGTAGTTTTTTAAAATAAATTTTGAATACTTGAGATAAAATAAATAGGCATTACAAATACTGTATTTACTTAATCTATGATCATTAAAGGTTTGACATGCCTTAAGAAATAATAGCTTTCCCAAACACTATGCTGTATGTGCAGACACATACAAAATGTTTTTAATCCTTTCAATAGCACACCATTATACATAAAATTATATATCACTTTTTTTTCTGTACACTCACTATTACATGCTGAGTCAAAGTTTCCTTCATATGCAAAATCCATGCACCTGAGCAACATTGCCATTAGCCACAATGCACATCATTCCAGGGATGCCTATTCACAGCCCTTATTAGTTGTCTCAACTTCTCTACCATTTTTAGAATTGGGAATGTCATTTTGAGATGTTTTAAAAAACACTTCAATTTAATATTAATTTTGTCTTTAGTTAAGCTCACAGTATCCTTTTCTCTTATGCTTTTTTAAACATATATTGTTGGAATTAAAACAGCTTTTGAGGAAATTTTGTGAATTGCATTTAAGGTCTAATTAATCACACCAGCTTCTTTTTTTTTTTTTAACAGAGTTTCACTCTGGTTGCCCAGGCTGGAGTGCAATGGCGCAATCTCGGCTGCCCGCAAGCTCTGCCTCCCGGGTTCAAGCGATTCTCCTGAAAGCCTCCTAAGGAGCTGGGATTACAGGCATGCACCACCACGCCTCTGCTAATTTTGTATTTTTAGTAAAGATGGGGTGTCACCATGTTGGTCAGGCTGGTCTCAAACTCATGAACTCAGGTGATCCGCCCGCCTTGGCCTCGCAAAGTGCGGGGATTACAGGCCTGAGCCACCGCGCCTGGCCCACACCAGCTTCTCTTAAGCTTTGAACTTTTTGATCTATTATCAGAGATGTTGGAAAACTGCTTTAGTAATTATATGAAAATAGGAAAACATGTATAAATTAGCATTAACAAATATCTACAAAATGTAAACAGCCATTAGCTGAAATTCTAGATAAACTAATCTACATATAATAAAACCCACATCATTTGCTTGCCATCATCTCAATATCTTCCTTTGTTGTAGCTGTATTTTTTGGCATAAGTGTGATCCCTTTTGTAGCATACCAGCAACTTGATTTTTTACTGCTCCTTTTTTCTTTACTATAATCAATCACTAAGATGAATATAGCTTTTCTTTCATCATATAATAGGCAATCTAAAGGTCTGATTTACTCTTTTGTTATCTGGTAGAGCTCTGACATTTATTTTTATCTTTGGCATTTTTAACTCCTCAACTAAACTATGATATCCTGGAGCCCCAGCTATTTATCTTTTATCCCTAGAAAGGGGAACAGTGTTTGGGAGATGGGTATGTTGACAGTAGATGGTGAACATAAGCTCGCCAAAACAGAGGTTTCTGTTTAAGTTGCCTTACGCTGTATGTATGCCAGGGCCTAGGAAAAAAAATACCCACCACATATACTATTCTCAATAAATATTTGTTAGAGGAATGAATATACAAATGATTTAAATTAAATAAAGAACAAATTATCTAGTAGCTCAAGATGAAAGAAAAGAGGTACATTCAGCTTAGATTAACCAAACTACATGTTGCATCTTTCAGGTGCTTTGTGGGTGAGGTATAAAGTTGATTAAGAAAATTTCTCATAGGCAGCCAAAGAGATTGTAGGACCTGTCATTATGGTCTCCATGTATATATTACATCTCAACGAGATTCTTCCCATAACTTCCTTTCTCTTATCTCTGCACTAATAATCTCTTTCAATTTCAATTCACACTTCTCATTGAACAGAGACTATAATACCAAAGAGAAAAACAGAAAAAGTTTTATTATAATGGGAGAGTATATTACATTAACTCTTTCATTTCTTTTAATAATAATAAAGATGTTGTACTTTACTGGTTTTGGTGTATGAATTGACACTGAACATGCTCCTTGGTTATAGGTCAGATGATCCCCTTGCACATATGGCCTGCGAGATTTTTAGGAAGCATAAGAATTCTATGTGGTCAAGTGGCTGACAGTAGCACCCTCTGTCATTGTTTTCAGGTTATATGCATCTGGCTAATGAACTTATAGAATATATGATGTGATTTTTAACTAAATATTCTCAGGAAATGGACAAGTAGCTTTAAAAGAACTCTACAAGGAAACCATAGGTTGAAGATGATACTAATTGTGCAAGTACAAATAAACAAAAAGTAAATGATTTTCTTTGCCCATTCTTGGGGAAAGAATATTTCATCAGCCATATTACAAGGTAAAAATAGCAATGATCTTATCAATGGTGACAAGAAATCAGTCATATATTCAACATTTTTAAGTGTCTGTACAAATCATGGATTTGCAAGCACTAATATTAACCATAATTGTGATCCTACAGTATATAATACAGTAAGATATATGATAAACATAGAATGACATTATAATCAGATGCACAAGTTATAAACAATAACTATAAAAAATTTGAAGATATACATTCTATAAATATTTTTCAACAATATTTAAAATTGTACAATAAATTTAGTAAAAATTTTAATACATTTTACGTAATGATAAATTTTAGAAACTTTTTTTTATTTATTTAATATTATTATACTTTAAGTTCTAGGGTACATGTGCATAACATGCAGGTTTGTTACATATGTATACTCGTGCCATGTTGGTGTGCTGCACCCATCAACTTGTCAGCACCCATCAACTCGTCATTTACAACAGGTATAACTCCCAATGCAATCCCTCCCCCCTCCCCCTACCCCCCTCACCGTGATAGGCCCCGGTGTGTGATGTTCCCCTTTCCGAGTCCAAGTGATCTCATTGTTCAGTTCCCACCTATGAGTGAGAAGGTGCAGTGTTTGGTTTTCTGTTCTTGCGATAGTTTGCTGAGAATGATGGTTTCCAGCTGCATCCATGTCCCTACAAAGGACACAAACTCATCCTTTTTGATGGCTGCATAGTATTCCATGGTGTATATGTGCCACATTTTCTTAATCCAGTCGGTCACTGATGGACATTTGGGTTGATTCCAAGTCTTTGCTATTGTGAATAGTGCCGCAATAAACATATGTGTGCATGTGTCTTTATAGCAGCATGATTTATAATCTTTTGGGTATATACCCAGTAATGGGATGGCTGAGTCATATGGTACTTCTAGTTCTAGATCCTTGAGGAATTACCATACTGTTTTCCATAATGGTTGAACTAGTTTACAATCCCACCAACAGTGTAAAAGTGTTCCTATTTCTCCATATCCTCTCCAGCACCTGTTGTTTCCTGACTTTTTAATGATTGCCATTCTAACTGGTGTGAGAAGGTATCTCATTGTGGTTTTGATTTGTATTTCTCTGATGGCCAGTGATGATGAGCATTTTTTCATGTGTCTGTTGGCTGTATGAATGTCTTCTTTTGAGAAGTGTCTGTTCATATCCTTTGCCCACGATGGGGTTGTTTGTTTTTTTCTTGTAAATTTGTTTGAGTTCTTTGTAGGTTCTGGATATTAATCCTTTGTCAGATGAGCAGATTGCAAAAATTTTCTCCCATTCTGTAGGTTGCCTGTTCACTCTGATGGTAGTTTCTTTTGCTGTGCAGAAGCTCTTTAATTTAATTAGATCCCATTTGTCAATTTTGTCTTTTGTTGCCGTTGCTTTTGGTGTTTTAGACATGAAGTCCTTGCCCATGCCTATATCCTGAACGGTATTACCTAGGTTTTCTTCTAGGGTTTTTATGGTATTAGGTCTAACATTTAAGTCTCTAATCCATCTTGAATTAATTTTTGTATAAGGAGTAAGGAAAGGATCCAGTTTCAGCTTTCTACTATGGCTAGCCAATTTTCCCAGCACCATTTATTAAATAGGGAATCCTTTCCCCATTTCTTGTTTCTCTCAGGTTTGTCAAAGATCAGATGGCTGTAGATGTGTGGTATTATTTCCGAGGACTCTGTTCTGTTCCATTGGTCTATATCTCGGTTTTGGTACCAGTACCACTCTGTTTTGGTTACTGTAGCCTTGTAGTATAGTTTGAAGTCAGGTAGTGTGATGCCTCCAGCTTTGTTCTTTTGACTTAAGATTGTCTTGGCAATGCGGGGTCTTTTTCCATTCCATATGAACTTTAAAGCAGTTTTTTCCAATTCAGTGAGGAAAGTCATTGGTAGCTTAATGGGGATGGCATTGTATCTATAAATTACCTTGGACAGTATGGCTATTTTCACGATATTGATTCTTCCTATCTGTGAGCATGGTATGTTCTTCCATTTGTTTGTGTCCTCTTTGATTTCACTGAGCAGTGGTTTGTAGTTCTCCTTGAAGAGGTCCTTTACATCCCTTGTAAGTTGGATTCCTAGGTATTTCATTCTCGTTGAAGCAATTGTGAATGGAAGTGCATTCATGATTTGGCTCTCTGTTTGTCTGTTACTGGTGTATAAGAATGCTTGTGATTTTGGCACATTAATTTTGTATCCTGAGACTTTGCTGAAGTTTCTCCTCAGCTTAAGGACATTTTGGGCTGAGACAATGGGGTTTTCTAAATCTACAATCATGTCATCTGCAAACAGGGACAATTTGACTTCTTCTTTCCCTAACTGAATACCCTTTATTTCTTTCTCTTGCCTGATTGCCCTAGCCAGAACTTTCAACACTATGTTGAATAGGAGTGGTGAGAGAGGGCATCCCTGTCTTGTGCCAGTTTTCAAAGGGAATTTTTCCTGTTTTTGCCCATTCAATATGATATTGTCTGTGGGTTTGTCATAAATAGCTCTTATTATTTTGAGACACGTTCCATCAATACCAAATTTATTGAGAGTTTTTAGCATGAAGGGCTGTTGAATTTTGTCAAAGGCCTTTTCTGCATCTATGGAGATAATCGTGGTTTTTGTCTTTGGTTCTGTTTATATGCTACATTATGTTTATTGATTTGCGAATGTTGAACCAGCCTTGCATCCCAGTGATGAAGCCCACTTGATCATGGTGGATAAGCTTTTTGATGTGCTGCTGGATTCAGTTTGCCAGTATTTTATTGAGGATTTTTGCATCGATGTTCATCAGGGGTATTGGTCTAAAATTCTCTTTTTTTGTTGTGTCTCTGCCAGGCTTTGGTGTCAGGATGATGTTGGCCTCATAAAATGAGTTAGGGAGGATTCCCTCTTTTTCTATTGATTGGAATAGTTTCAGAAGGAATGGTACCAGCTTCTCCTTGTACCTCTGGTAGAATTCAGCTGTGAATCCATCTGATTCTGGACTTTTTTTGGTTCGTAGGTAATTAATTATTGCCTCAATTTCAGAGCCTGCTATTGGTCTATTCAGGAATTCAGCTTCTTCCTGGTTTAGTCTTGGGAGAGTATAACTGTCCAGGAAATTATCCATTTCTTCTAGATTTTCTAATTTATCTGCGTAGAGGTGTTTATAGTATTCTCTCATGGTAGTTTGTATTTCTGTGGGGTTGGTGGTGATATCCGCTTTATCATTTTTTATTGTGTCTATTTGATTCTTCTCTCTTTTATTCTTTATTAGTCTTGCTAGCAGTCTATCAATTTTGTTGATCTTTTCAAAAAACCAACTCCTGGATTCATTGAGTTTTTGGAGGATTTTTTGTGTCTCTATCTCCTTCAGTTCTGCTCTGATCTTAGTTATTTCTTGCCTTCGGCTAGCTTTCGAATGTGTTTGCTCTTGTTTCTCTAGTGCTTTTAATTGTGATGTTAGAGTGTCGATTTTAGATCTTTCCAGCTTTCTCTTGTGGGCATTTAGTGCTATAAAGTTCCCTCTACACACTGCTTTAAATGTGTCCCAGAGATTCTGGTATGTTGTATCTTCGTTCTCATTGGTTTCAAAGAACATCTTTATTTCTGCCTTCATTTCGTTATGTGCCCAGTAGTCATTCGGGAGCGGGTTATTCAGTTTCCATGTAGTTGAGTGGTTTTGATTCAGTTTCTTAGTCCTGAGTTCTAGTTTGATTGCACTGTGGTCTGAGAGACAGTTTGTTATAATTTCTGTTCTTGTACATTTGCTGAGGAGTGCTTTACTTCCAATTATGTGGTCAATTTTGGAATAAGTGTGATGTGATGCTGAGAAGAATGTATATTCTGTTGATTTGGGGTGGAGAGTTCTGTAGATGTCTATTAGGTCTGCTTGCTGCAGAGATGAGTTCAATTCCTGGATATCCTTGTTAACTTTCTGTCTCATTAATCTGTCTAATGTTGACAGTGGAGTGCTGAAGTCTCCCATTAGTATTGTATGGGAGTCTAAGTCTCTTTGTAAGTCTCTAAGGACTTGCATTATGAATCTGGGTGCTCCTGTATTAGGTGCAAATATATTTAGGATAGTTAGCTCTTCCTGTTGAATTGATCCCTTTACCATTATGTAATGGCCTTCTTTGTGTCTTTTGATCTTTGATGGTTTAAAGTCTGTTTTATCAGAGACTAGTATTGCAACCCCTGCTTTTTTTTGTTCTCCATTTGCTTGGTAGATCTTCCTCCATCCCTTTATTTTGAGCCTATGTATGTCTCTGCGTGTGAGATGGGTCTCCTGAATACAGCAGACTGATGGGTCTTGACTCTTTATCCAGTTTGCCAGTCTGTGTCTTTTAATTGGAGCATTTAGTCCATTTATGTTTAAGTTTATTATTGTTATGTGTGAACTTGATCCTGTCATTATAATATTAACTGGTTATTTTGCTCGTTAGTTGATGCAGTTTCTTCCTAGCCTTGATGGTCTTTACTTTTTGGCATGTTTTTGAAATGGCTGGTACCCGTTGTTCTTTTCCATGTTTAGTGCATCCTTCAGGGTCTCTTGTAAGACAGGCCTGGTGGTGACAAAATCTCTAAGCATTTGCTTATCTGTAAAGGATTTTATTTCTCCTTCACTTATGAAATTTATTTTGGCTGGATATGAAATTCTGGGTTTAAAATTCTTTTCTTTAAGAATGTTGAATATTGGCCCCTACTCTCTTCTGGCTTGTAGAGTTTCTGCCAAGAGATCTGCTGTTAGTCTGATGGGCTTCCCTTTGTGGGTAACCCGACCTTTCTCTCTAACTGCCCTTAACATTTTTTCCTTCATTTCAACTTTGGTGAATCTGGCAATTATGTGTCTTGGAGTTGCTCTTCTCGAGGAGTATCTTTGTGGCATTCTCTGTATTTCCTGCATTTGAATGTTGGCCTGCCCTACTAGGTTGGGGAATTTCTCCTGGATGATATCCTGAAGAGTGTTTTCCAATTTGGTTCCATTTTCCCCCTCACTTTCAGGCACCCCAATCAGATGTAGATTTTGTCTTTTTCCATAATCCCACACTTCTTGCAGGCTTTGTTCATTTCTTTTTCTTCTTTTTTCTTTTGGTTTCTCTTCTCACTTCATTTCATTCATTTGATCCTCAATCACTGATACTCTTTCTTCCAGTTGATCGAGTTGGTTACTGAAGCTTGTGCATTTGTCACTTATTTCTCGTGTCATGGTTTTCATCTCTGTCAGTTCGTTTATGGCCTTCTCTGCATTAATTATTCTGGTTATCAATTCTTCCACTCTTTTTTCAAGATTTTTAGTTTCTTTGCGCTGGGAACGTAATTCCTCCTTTAGCTCTGAGAAGTTTGATGGACTGAAGCCTTTTTCTCTCATCTTGTCAAAGTCATTCTCTGTCCAGCTTTGATCCATTGCTGGCGATGAGCTGCATCCCTTTGCAGGGGGAGATGCACTCTTATTTTTTGAATGTCCTGCTTTTCTGCCCTGCTTTTTCCCCATCTTGGTCTGCCTCTGGTGTTTGATGATGGTGACATACTGATGGGGTTTTGGTGTGGGTGTCCTTCCTGTTTGTTAGTTTTCCTTCTAACAGTCAGGACCCTCAGTTGTAGGTCTGTTGGAGATTGCTTGAGGTCCACTCCAGACGCTGTTTGCCTGGGTATCAGCAGCAGAGGCTGCAGAAGATAGAATGTTGCTGAACAGCGAGTGTACCTGTCTGATTCTTGCTTTGGAAGCTTCCTCTCAGGGGTGTACTCCACCGTGTGAGGTGTGGGGTGTCGGTCTGCCCCTAGTGGGGGATATCTCCCAGTTAGGCTACTCTGGGCTCAGAGACCCACTTCAGCAGGCACTCTGTCCGTTCTCAGATCTCAACCTCCGTGTTGGGAGATCCACTGCTCTCTTCAAAGCTGTCAGACCCAGTTGTTTGCATCTGCAGAGATTTCAGCTGCTTTTTTTTTGTTGTTGTTGTTTAGCTGTGCCCTGTCCCCAGAGGTGGACTCTACAGAGACAGTCAGGACTCCTTGAGCTGCTGTGAGCTCCACCCAGTTCGAGCTTCCCAGCCATTTTGTTTACCTATTTAAGCCTCAGCAATGGCGGGTGCCCCTCCCCCAGCCTTGCTGCTGCCTTGCCGCGAGATTGCAGACTGCTGTGCTAGCAATGAGGGAGGCTCCCTGGGTGTGGGATCCTCCCGGCTAGGTGTGGGATATAATATCCTGGTGTGCCCGTTTGCTAAGATCCTTGGTAAAACGCAATATTGGGGTGGGAGTTACCCGATTTTCCAGGTGTTGTGTGTCTCAATTCCCCTGACTAGGAAAAGGGATTCCCTTCCCCCTTGTGCTTCCCAGATGAGGGGATGCCTCGCCCTGCTTCAGTTCTCACTGGTCGGGCTGCAGCAGCTGACCAGCACCAATTGTCCCACACTCCCTAGTGAGATGAACCCAGTACCTCAGTTGAAAATGCGGAAAACACCTGTCTTCTGTGTCGCTCCCACTGGGATTTGGAGACTGGAGCTGTTTCTATTCAGCCGTCTTGCTCCGCCCCCTAGAAACATATTTTAAGGTTACCAAAAATAGAATATTAAAAACCCTAAGCTGCATAGTATTAAATGAATACTTATTTTTCCTAGAGTAGTATTAAAAAATCTAAAATTGATGTGGAAAATAATATGACTAACAATTGAACCAGATTCATTGCTCAAAACATACTTTTGAAAGACAAATTTTTTTTAAATATTTGAAGAAATGTTTACAAACAAAATACACTGTAAAATAGTGCAAATAGTTTTATTTCAATAAAGAAAATACAAAAACAACTATTTTTAGTGTAAATTACTGAAAAAATAGTTAATTCATAATATATTTTCTCAAGTATCCATGGAAGACTAATCACTGGTATGATTCCTTCTTTAAGGTGTCAGAGATATTTTTCTAATGCAGAATTCACAGGTATTATTGTAATAAAGATATTGAAGAAAGGGACATCACCAAAATGTCAGAGTGGAAGCAGTCTGGCTTAATTCCTCTCTATAGAAAACCAAAACCAAATATCTTGCACTAAGATTACAACCAGCAATAGCCCAAAACTTAAATCTTAGGATGGGACTGTCCCTAGAACCAGAGAGAAATGAAAAAACTTCTAGCAGATGGTAAGAATTGGACTTCTGTATCCGCAATGACTCTTCTCCAATCTGCCAGGCATCATATTCTTAGAAAATTTCTCCTGGATTTATAGTTTCTACAATGAAATAAGTAATATCAAGGCAGACAATCAGCTTCCCCACCATCATGAATTACTTTGCACATGACAATTGTCTCTTCCTCAACTCACGGGACACGTTGCAAATACCAGTAAAAGAAAACAAACAAAGAAACAAACAAAAACCCTGAGGGCAGCCAGCCACAAAGGAATGAGCATCCTCAGACTAAAAACCCTTGCTGTTCATCCCAGCCAAAGAAGACACCAAACCAAAGTGGCTGTTCAGCAGCACCATGTGGTAGGAGGCATGCTCCATGGGCCCCCTAGGCACAAAGCCCTAGCTAGCCTTCACACACAGCTTGGATATTCGCCTTGGGACCTCCCCCACTGGGACAAGCAGCATTCTGAATGCTTGCTACAGCTAAGGCAAACCTGGGCTTAAGACATTATCTGCTAAAAAGGAAACAGTAACCTAGCATAAAAAAAATTTCAGTGGGTAAATTGCAAGCAATATGTAAGCAAACATATTCAAGAAAAACGAAAACAAGTCAGACATAGAAGACTGAAATAAATTACTATCTTTCAAAGCAAAAACACAGACAGATTCACAAGAACAATAACAAACAGGAAATCATGACCTCCCCAAATGGACAAAGCAAGAAGCTAGTGTGACAATGTGCAATGGCAATATGTGAGCTCTCAGATCAAGAATTAGGATTAGCAGTAAGAAAATTCAGTGTACTTCAAGATAACCCAGACGAGCAATTCAGACAATTTTGACAAGTGATTGAAATAACAATTTTTAAACAACAAGCAGAAATCCTGAAACAGAAATATATTTGTGGAACCGAATAATACATTAGAATTTTTTAACAGCTCAATAGATGAAACAGAGTTAAAATTCAATGATCTTGAAGAAACGCTTTTTGGAAACACACAATCAGAGGGAAAAAAGGAAAAAAGAATGAAAAGGAATGAAAATCTAAGAATCATTGATGTTCAAGTGGGAGTTGAGAATGGGCAAGGAGTTGAAAGCTTATTCAAAGAAATAATAAGAGAAAATTTTCCAAATGTATAAAAGATATAGATTCCAAGTACAGGAGGACAGAGATCACTGAAAAAATTTAATCCAAATGAGACTATCACAAGGCATATAATAACCAAACAACCAAAATCCAAGGATAAAGACAGGATCTGAAAAGCAACAAGAAAAAATAATGAAATAAGATAAAAAGGAGCTCTAATTTATCCGGCAGAAGAGTGCTTAATGGAAACAGTATAGGCTAGGAGGGAATAGGATGACATATTCTAAGTATGCAAAGAAAAACTGCCAAAGAAGAATATTGTTCTCAGGAAAGTTATCCTTCAAATGTAAAGGAGACATAAAGTCTTTACCAGACCAATGCTGAGGGAATTAATCAACACTGTATCCACCTTACAACAAATACTAAAAGAAGTTATTTGTTATGAAAGAAAAAGACACTAATATGCAAAAAGAAAACATTTGCATGTATAAAACCCACTGGTAACAGTAAGTATAGTATGTATAGTATAGTAAGTATGTCTCTAACGTAGAGTAAAATACAAATCTGTTAAAAATAATATTTATGGAAACTTGTTGAGAGATGGGCAATATAAAAATGTATAAACTAGGCCAGGTGTGACGGCTCATGTCTATAATCCCAGCACTTTGGGAGGCCGAGGAGAGCAGATCACTTAGGGCCAGGAGTTCAAGACCAGCCTGGCCAACATGGTGAAACCATGTCTCTACAAAAATTAGCCAGGGGTAGTAGTGCACACCTGTAGTCCCAGCAACTTGGGAGGTTGAGGCACCAGACGCATTTGAACCCAGGAGACGGAGGTTGCAGTGAACTGATATTGTGCCACTGCACTCTAGCTGAGGCAACAGAGTGAGATTCTATCGCAAAAAAAAAAAAAAAAAAAAAAAAAAAAAAAAAAAAAAAAAAAAACAAGGTATAAACCGAGATAAAAAAATATCAATATGTGCAGATTATAAAAAGCATAGAGCTTTTTATTTTTTAGTTTTTTTTAGTTTTTTAAAATGTCTGTATTTAAATACAAAGAAAGATAGTAAGAAAGGAAGAAAAAAGAGAAGAGTTACGAAACACTAGAAAACAAGTAACAAAATGGCAGTAATAAGTTTGTATGTATCAGTAATAACATTGAGTGTAAATGGACTAAATTCTCCAATTAAAAGACAGGGAGTGGCTGAATGGATGAAAATAAAAAAGACCCAATTATATGGTGCTTACAAGAAACCCACTGCAACTATAAAGACACACATAGACTGAAAATGAAAAGATGAAAAAGATATTCCATACCAATGAAACCAAAAAAAGCAGTAGTTATACTTACATCAGATTAAAAGACTGTAAAAAGAGACATAGAAGGTCACTATATAATGATAAAGGAATCAATTTTTTAAGAGTATATAACAATTAGGAATATATGTGCACTCTATATGAGAACACCATGATATAAATGATATAAAGCAAATTTTAGTATATCTAAAGCAAGAGAGAGACTGCATTGCAATAATAGTAGGGGACTTCTACACATTACTGTTAGTAATGGATAGAGACAGAAAATCTAGATGCAGATAGAAAAATCAACAAAAAAATTACATACTAGACCAAATATATTTAACTAATATTTACAGAATGTTTCACCCAACTCCTGCAGAATACTCATATTTCTCTCATTAGCACATGGAATATTCTCTTAACTAGACCATATGTTAGGCCATAAAATAAGTCTCAGCAAATTTTAAAAAGTTGAAGTCATCTAAAGTATATTTTCTGACCACAGCAGAATAAAATCAGAAATCAATAATATAAGGAACCTTGGAAAGTACACTAATGCATGGAAATTAAACAACTAAGAGGGAAGTTTACAGCAATAAACGTCTATATCAAAAAAGCAGAGGGACTTTGAACAAACAACCTAATGATGCATATAAATTACTAAAAAAGCAAAAACAAACTAAACCCAAAATTAATAGAAAGAAGGAAATAAAACAATCACAGCAGCAATAAGTTGATATGGAGACTAAGAAATATACAAAAGGTCAACAAATGAAAAGTTGATGTTTTAAAAGATAAACACAACTGACAAAAGTTAAAACAAACTAGGAAAAAAGAGAGAAGACCAAAATGAATAAAATGAGAAATACAAAGGGATAAAACAAATGATACTACAGAAACAAAAAGCACATTAGAGACTATTATGTCAACAAATTGGAAAGCCTAAAATAAATAAATAAATAAATTTTATAACACAACCTACTAAGATTGAACAGTGAAGGTATAGAAAATCTGAACCAACCAATAACAGGTAACAAGCTCAAAACCTGATGACTTCACTGCTGAATTCCACCAAACATTTTTTCTACTTCTGCTAAAATTATTTTAAAAATTGAAGGAGAGGGAATATTTCCAAACTCATTCTATGAGTTTAGCATTATTCCAAAACCAAAACCAGACAAGGGTGCAACAATAACAAAAAAAAAAAAAAACTACAGGCCTATATCCCTGATGAACATATATACCAAAAATCCTCCACAAAATACTCACAAACTAAATTAAACAGTACATTGATAAGAACATTCACCTTGATCAAGTGGGATTCATTCCAGCGGTGCAAGTTTGGCTCAATATAAATCAATAAACGTGATTCTTCACATTAACAGAAACTCTCAACAAACTGGGTATAGAAGAAACATAACTCAAAACAATATAAGTCATGTATGACAAACCCACAGCTAACATTATACTGAACAAGGAAAAACTGAAAGCCTTTCATCTAACATCTGAAACAAGACAATACCAATATTCATCACTTTTATTAAACATAATACTAGAAGTCCTAGACAGAGCAATTAGACAATAGAAAGAAATAAACTGCATCTGAGTTAAAAAAAAAAATGTCAAGTTACAGTCGTTCACAAATAACATGATCTTATATTAGAAAAACCTATTTTAACAGCAGGTTCAAACTGTGTAATTCAGGCAAAAGTCCTGAATACATAGATTGTATTTGTGGCCAATTTTATGGCCGGGCGCGGTGGCTCAAGCCTGTAATCCCAGCACTTTGGGAGGCCGAGGCGGGCGGATCACGAGGTCAGGAGATCGAGACCATCCTGGCTAACACGGTGAAACCCCGTCTCTACTAAAAATACAAAAAAAAAAAAAAAAACTAGCCGGGCGCGGTGGCGGGCGCCTGTAGTCCCAGCTACTCGGGAGGCAGGAGAATGGCGTAAACCCGGGAGGCGGAGCTTGCAGTGAGCTGAGATCCGGCCACTGCACTCCAGCCTGGGTGACAGAGCAAGACTCCGTCTCAAAAAAAAAAAAAAGAAAAACCTAAAGACTGTACAAAAAACTGTTAGAAATGATAAATTTAGTGAAGCTGTAGCATATAAAATCAACTTTCAAAAATCAGTACCACTGTTTCTACATACAAACAGTGAAATAGTCTAAAAAAGAAATAAAGAATACAATCTCATTTATAATAGGTACAAAAATACGTAAAATACATAGGAGTAAATTTATCTAAAGAAGTGAAATATCTCTACAAGGAAAACTATAAAACGCTGATGAAAGAAATTGAAGAGGACACAAAATAATGGACAAGTTGTTTATGCTCATGGAGAGGAAGAATTAACCTTGTTAAAATGACCACCCTACCTAAAGCAATCTGTAGATTCAATGTAATCCCTATCAAAATAGCAATGATATTATTTACAAAAATAAGAAAAATCCTAAAATTTGTATGGAATGACAAAAAGCCCAAATAGCTAAAGCAATCCTGAACAGAAGTAACAAAGCTGGAGATGTCAAGCTACCTGACTTCAAAATATACTACAAAGCCATATAAACCAATACAGCACAGTAATAACAAAAATATATTTTTGCATTTATAGCTAACTCATTTTCGACAAAAGTGCCAAGAACATCCATTGGGAAAAAGACATTCTATTCCATTAATGGTACCAAGAAAACTGGGTAATCTATGCAGAAGAATAAAGCTATATCTTACCTTTCATCCTATACAAAATTCAAATCTAAATGGATTAAATACTTAATTCTAAGACTAGATACTATAAGTGGAAGTAAACATTGGGATAAATGCTTCAAGATACTTCTTTGTGCAAAGATTTTTTGGGGTAAGACCTCAAAAGCACATGCAACAAAAGCAAAACTGAACAAATAAGATTACATAATTATTCTGTATCAATAAAAATAAAAATAAGTAAATATTAAAAAGCTAAATCTAAGCATGCATATTCAAAAGAAAAAACACGCATCAAAGGCAATTAAAGTATATAATATCAGTTATTTTTCATGTAGCTAAATTTATATGAACAGACCTTGAAATATATTAGGAATCTTTAAAATATATCACAATGAAACAGTGAGTCACAAATTTTGAACCACACAGAGTTTTCATGGTTACCTGAAGGTTTTATGTGAAAGGCTTTATTAAACTTTAAGATGAATTTAAAATTTTTCTTTTACCAAAGAAAGAAGGAAAGAAAGCAATTATTCAAAATTGTTGATATGTTTTATCAATGACAGGTGGCTCTCTGTCATATGAAACCTAATAGATATTCTTTGAGTAAATAAATAGAAGATGCAGGTATCTTCACAATAAAGGTGATCTTTTAACAATGAGTAAGAAAATAATTGTTTTCAAACAAATTCAAACTATGGAGAGAAAATATTGAAATGGATATTGAGGTCTTTTTCTATTTTACAAAGTATCAGGCTTACTTATAAAACTTATAGCTGCTTTGGAGGGTAGAGATAAAGAAGGTGAAATATAGAGCTGTATTCTCATCTTTAAAAAGGAATTTGCAAGGAATAAGGAAGTTAATACACAAATAGCCTTTAGTATAGAGTTTAAAATTTTGTAAGCACTCAATATCATTATTTTGTTATCATTGCTATAATTATTTTAAGTGTTATATTTTTTACCTTGACTTAAGACAACAGAAAAAGTTTCAAACTTTTTGAATGCATGCCTATCTATTTTAAATATTATATAATTAACATCCGTTTTGCTCAGTAGAATGATACTATTAGTCTTGCACTATCCCAGTGCTTTAGTGACAATTTATTTCTTATTGTATCAAATTAATTTACTTTTGCTTAGCATTTAAGGCTGTCCTAGAACCTGACCATATTTTTTTCTATCTGGCATTGTCTTTCATTATTTTTCTTATGACTACTCTGATTATGACAAACTGATATGTTTATTTTTCACCAAACACACATATCATGACCACGTTTTTATAATATTTTCCCAACACATATGATTCTCACCTCATAAGAATCATTCAAATTTGCTCCATTCTATAATGCCCATACCAAATCAGTTTCCACCATAAAATACAGAACTCTCTCCCTCAACTCATTTTGTTCCTCATACCACAAAATGTAATTGACTTTTTCCTTATTCTTGTTGGCATAATTATGCTGTTCCTAATCAGATTTGGGGTGTTTAGAACAAATGTTTATATTTTAAATTTTACCCTCCTTATAGTGTGAAAGTTAATATTCTGTATAAATAAATTTAATTTATTGTTAAAAGAACACCAGGAAACAACTATAAACAGTGATAATTAAAAATTTTAATCTTAACATATGTCAATTTTATGTAATCCAGAAATAAATTAATGCTTTTATTTGAAGAAATCTGATATTCAAATGGTTTACTGGAAATTAGAAAAATAATGAGGCATTTTTTATTATTTAAAGAAATTCTTTAAATGTGTTTTAAATATATTTATTTAAAATAAACTTTATAAAAGAAATAAAGAATAAATCTTGTCTTTTGTGAGATACATGTTGTTCTTCTTACATCTTCCTCTGAGAAAACCTTACATTGCATAACTTACTATAGGTGGGTAGCACAGTGAGCACGCTGTTTAAAAAAAGTGAGCGATTTTTTCACTAATCTTATTTTCTCATTGAGCTTATATAGATTTTTAAGTCATCTGATTCCAATTGGCATTTGAGCACAATTTTGAGCACAGCTTTCTTCACCCACATGCACAATTTTTATAAAATATGAATTCTATGAATTTTGCACTGTACTAGAAAAAAAACTTCCAGTCAAATTTATTTGAACCCTTGTTATGTTAAAGTAGCCAATTAATTTTTGAGAAGACACAGTTTATATTATTTGTTCAAGCCACAGATCATTTTCAATTTTTTTTGCCATTTTCTTTGAAGAAAAAATAATAATTACTTTAGGTACTGCGAAGATTAATTTACTTATTAAGTTAATTTCTTTGGTAGAAAAGTTCAAATGGTAGAAAAATCCATGAGGTCAGTTGAGTTTCTATTGTGCAGAAAGCTAATATGAACTAAAATGAAGACATTTGGTAATCCATTTGTTTGCCTTGTAATCTATACTGTTAATCTGTTAAAATATTTTAATAACTGTGTAGGGCATAAATAAATCAGAAATAATTGTTTGTCCTAGTATTTAATAGAAAAGGAAACAAAATTTAAATTTTAATATAACCTCTGAATTACCACTCTGTTTTTTCCCCATATACTGTTGTTGATATTATCAACAAGTATAGACTGAGAAGACACACTCTCTAAATTGTATATGGAGAGGTGCACTTTCTAAGGCAAGTAGCTATTTGAGACTATGACATTTTCTAATAGTTGTATATTACTTTAAAATACTTTCTCATTGTTACCTTATTTGATACTTCCTAAAATCCCAAATGACAATAAATGAATTAAATCAACTTTTTAAGGGTTCGCCTAGTGTGAAGTCTTGTGCTATACACTCTCACATCCATTGACTCATTTAATCTTAATAAAAATCCTGCTGTGTGTATATTTCTTATCCTTTCGTCAGATGAGAAAAATGAGGTTTAGAAAATTTTGCTGATATACTCAAGATTGTATGACTAGATAATGGCCGAGTCAAGATTCAGGCCCATGTTATTTTCCTTCAGAATTTGCTCTGTTGTTTCTGCTTTGTAAAAGGCATGGCAGATGTCTGCATTTTATTAATGAGGGATTGAGCTCTAAGCAGATAGAACTACTTGGTCCAAACCAAAAATAGTATATGACTATTTCAAAACTTGGAATCAAGTCTGAATGCAAAGGTAAATTTTTTATTATAGTCTATTGACTACCTGTAAAGATGGTGGTGTTATTATATATATGTGAACTGTCTAAGCTATTGGCCTGATTGTGATGCAGCTGCTGATATACAGTGGGTGGTAATAGAGAACAACTAAGACTGAAAATGAAGAAGGAAAAGAAAATCTAAGTAGTTTAGTGCCCATTCTGCCTTGGTGAATTCCGATTTCTGCTGTTACTAATTTAGAAAAAAATAATGAGCCAGGCGTGATGGTGCACGCCTATAGTCCCATCTATTTGGAAGGCTGAGGAGGCGGAAGATCATTTGAGCCCAAGAGGTCCAGGCTGCAGTGAGTTGTAATCGCGCCACTACGCTCCAGTTTAGAAGACAGCGTGAGACCTGTCTCAAAAATAAACAAATAATAATATAATAACAACAATAATAAAATCACTTTAGAAATAAACTGAAAGCGGATCACTTGAGGTCAGGAGTTCGAGACCAGCCTGGCCAACATGGTGAAACCTCGTCTCTACTAAAAATACCAAAAAATTAGGCGGGCGTGATGGCACATGCCTGTAGTCCCAGTTACTTGGGAGGCTGAGGCATGAGAATTCTTTGAACCCAGGAGCCAGAGGTTGCAGTGAGCCGAGATTGCACCACTGCACTCCAGCCTGGGCGACAGAGTGATTGTCTCAAAAAAAAAAAAAAAAAAAAAAGCAGAACAAACAGATACACATACTAAACACCAAATTGTTTATAGGCTGAGAGCAAACGCTTCAGAAGTCCTAATGAGGCCTCCACATTAGCACGTGTGTGTGTCCCTGTGTCACCTGAGAACTAAACAGACAGCTTTCTTTAGCTGTGAACCTAGGACCATAGATCTTATCCATCTTCCCCGGAAGTGTAGATATCAATCACAACATCTAAGGATTTAGATGTTTACAAACCTTCAGTATATTGCAGATTATGTATTCTTATACTATATGTAAACATACTCAAAGTAATTAGTGATAGAAAAGAGCACTTTTAGTTTCAAAATTCACATTTTTTCTTTTTATTTTATATATATATATACACACACACACACACACACACACTTTAAGTTCTAGGGTGCATGTGCACAATGTGCAGGTTTGTTTCGTATGTATACATGTGCCATGTTGGTGTGCTGCACCCATTAACTCGTCATTTACTTTAGGTGTATCTCCTAATGCTATCCCTCCCCCCTCCTCCACATATTTTTCCTAATTAAGGGATATTTAGACTTAAAGAGTCTTCAGTCTCAAAGCTCTCACAGAGTTTCCAGAGACTATTCATTTATTTATTTGGGCCAGATTGTCGTGACTATTTTCCAGGTTCTCCAATAATGTGTTTTCTAATTTCTCTCCTGCTAGTTTTTTCTAGCTATATTAACTAGAATTCTGGTTTTGCTCCTGTAACAAAGTACAAAATACTTCTTGCTTAAACAAGATAGAAATATAGGTATATTTCCCATAACATCACCTGGGATTTAGGATTTTCACATATGAACTGGGGGGACCACAAACATTCAGACTGTAATGATGTGTGTCTGTTCACAATAAACATGTAGTAAATATGAGAAAAATATCACTGCTAATATCAACAATTTCCTCTAGTAGAATATAATTCTTCCTATTTCTATATATCCTTGCCAACACCTAAAATTATCAGATGTCTGATTTATTTTGCCAATTTTATGAATATATATGGTTTTTATTTGGTTGAGACTTTTATTTACATTCCAGTGTTTGCTTTCATAAATGAATTATTCATTTAAACTTTTTTATTAATTGACTTTTTGTATGAATTGACTTTTTATAATCTTTACTAGGTTATCCGAGATTTTCATATTAATTTTTAATAATTATGTATTATAAATCCTAATTTTAAGCATGTGTCACAAATAGTTTAGTATACTTTGTATATTTTATTTTTAGTATATTTATAATGTCTTTATTTACCAATACAAGTTTTAATTATAATGCAATCAAATTTACTCATCTTTGCCTTTATGGTTTCTGATTTATATTTGTCCTTTGAGAAACTTCTTTCTGAGAAGCCATGGATATTAAATGTTTATCAGATGCATAGTTTGCAAAAATTTTCTCCTATTCTGTAGGTTGTCTGTTCACTCTGTTGATAGTTTCTTTGCTATGCGAAAGTCTTTAGTTTAATTAGATGTCATTTGTCAATTTTTGCTTTTGTTGAAATTGCTTTTGGCATCTTCGTCATGAATTCTTTGCCTGTGCCTATGTCCTGAATGGTATTGCCTGGGTTTACTTCTAGGATTTTTATAGTTTTGAGATTTACATTTAAGTTAATCCATCTTGAGTTGATTTTTCTATGTGGTGTAAGAAAGGGGTTCAGCTTCAATTTTTTGCACATGGCTAGCCAGTTCTCTCAGCATCATTTATTAAATAAGGAATCCTTTCCCCATTGCTTTTGTCAGGTTTATTGAAGATCAGATGGTTGTAGGCATGTGGTTTTATTTCTGGGTTCTCTGTTCTGTTCCATTGGTCTATGTATCTGTTTTTGTATCAGTGCTGTGCTATTTCAGTCACAGTATCCCTGTAGTATAGTTTAAAGTTGGGTAGTGTGATGCCTCCAGCTTTGTTCTTTCTGCTTAGGATTGCCTTAGATTTGTGAGCTCTTGTTGGTTCCATATGAATTTTTTAATAGTTTTTTTTTTCTAATTCTGTGAAGAATGTCAAGGGTAGTTTAATGGGAATAGCGTTGAATCTATAAATTGCTTTGGCAGCATAGCCATTTTCACAATATGTTCCTATGAAAGAGCATGGAATATTTCTCCATTTATTTGGGTCATCTCTGTTCTCTTTGAACAGTGGTTTGTAATTCTCCTTCAAGACATTCTTCGCTTTCTTCATTAGCTGTATTTCTAGGTATTTCATATTATTTTTGGCAACTGTGAATAGGAGTTCGTTTGTGATTTGGCTCTCAGCTTGCCTGTTGGTGTATAGAAATGGTAGTGATTTTTGCACAATGATTTTGTATTCTGAGACTTTCTTGAACTTGCTTATCAGCTTAAGGAGCTTTTGGAATGATACAATGGGATTTCCTAGATATAGGATAATGTTACCTGCAAACAAAGATAATATGACTTCCTCTTTTCCTATTTGAATACCTTTTATTTATTTCTCTTGCCTGATTACCCAAGCTAGAACTTCCAATACCATGTTAAATCAGAGTGGTGAGAGAGGACATCCTTATCTCTTGCTGGTTTTCAAGGGGAATGCTTCCAGCTTTTGCCCATTCAGTATGCTAGTGGCTGTGGGTTTGTCATATGTGGTTCTTATTATTATGAAGTATGTTCTTTCAATACCTAGTTTATTGAGAGTTTTTAACATGAAAGGATGTTCAATTTTATTGAAGGCCTTTTCTGCACCTATTGAGATAATCAGGTGTTTTTTTTTCTTTAGTCCTTTTTATGTGATGAATCACATTTATTGTTTTGCATATGTTGAACCAACCTTTCATCCTGGGAATGAAGCCTAGTTGATTGTGGTAGATTAGCTCTTTGATATGCTGCTGAATTTTGTTCACCAGTAGTTTTTTGAGGATTTTTGCATCAATGTTCATCAAGGATATTGGCCTGAAGTTAAATTTCTGCTGTATCTCTGCCAGGTTTTGGTATCAGTATGATACTGGCCTCATAAAATGAGTTAGGGAGGAGTTCCTCCATTTCAGTTTTTTGGATAGTTTCATTAGGAATGGTACCAGCCCTTTTTTGTACCTCTGGCAGAATTCAGCTGTGAATCCCTCTACTTCCGGGTTTTTTTTTTTTTCTTTTTTTTTTTTTTCCTGGTTGGTAGGCTGTTTATTACAGCCTCAATTTCAGAATTAATTATTGTTCTGTTCAGGGATTCAATTTCTTCCTGGCTGGATCTTGAGAGAGTGTATGCATCCAGGAATTTATCCATTTCTTCTAGATTTCTAGTTTATGTGCATAGAGGTGTTCATAACATTCTCTGACATCTGACTGTATTTCTGTGGTATCAGTGGTAATATCCTCCTTATCATTTCTGATTGTGTTTATTTGAACCTTCTCTTTTTTCTTCTTTATGAGTCTAGCTAGTGGTCTATCTGTTTGATTAATCTTTTCAAAAGCTAGCTCCTGGATTCATCAGTCTTTTGAAGTGGTTTTAGTGTCTCTATCTCTTTTAGTTCAACTTTGATCTTAGTTATTTCTTGTCTTCTGTTAGCTTTGGGGTTTATTTACTCTTGCTTCTCTAGTTAGTTTTGTTGTTACGTTAGGTTCTCAAGTTGAGATTTCCCTAGATTTTTGGTATGGACATTTAATACTATAAATTTCCCTCTTACTGCTTTAGTTCTATCCCAGAGATTCTGGTGCATTGTGTCTTTGTTCTCATTAGTTTCAAAAAACTTCTTGATTTCTCTGCTAATTTTATTATTTACCCAAAAGTCATTCAGGAGCAGATTGTTCAATTTCCATGTGGTTGAATACTTTTGAGTGAATTTCTTAAACTTGAGTTCTAATTTGATTGTGCTGTGGTCTAAGAGTCTGTTATTATTTCAGTTACTTTGCATTTGCTGAGAAGTGTTTTGCCTCCAATTATATGATCAATTTTAGAGTAAGTGTCATGTGGCAATGAGAATAATATATATTCTGTGGTTTTGTGGTGGAGAATTCTTTTATGTTTATCGGGTCCACTTGATCCAGAACTGAGTTCAGGTCCTGAATACCTTGGTTAATTTTCTGTCTCAATGATCTATCTAATATTGTCAGTGGGGTGGTAAAGCCTCCCACTGTTATTGTGTGGGAGTATTACTCTCTTTGAAAGTCACTAAAAACTTGCTTTATGAATCTTGGTGCTACTGTATTGGATGCACATACATTTAGGATTGCTAGTTCTTCTTGGTGAATTAAGCCCAATATATATAATACAATTCTTTGTTTTTTTTAATCTTTGTTGGTTTAAAGTACGTTCTCTCAGAAACTAGGATTGCAACCCCTGCTTTTTTCTGTTTTCTACTTGCTTGGTAAATTTCCCTCCATCCTATTATGAGCCTATGTGTGTTTTTGCATGTGAGATGGGTCTCTTGAAGACAGCATACTGATGGGTCTTGGTTCTTTATACAGCTTGCCATTCTGTGTCATTTAATCGGGACATTTAGCCTATTTGTATTTAAGGTTAGTATTATGTGTGAATTTGATCCTGTCATCATAATGCTAGCTGATTATTTTGCAAAATTGTTTATGTGGTTGTTTCATAGTGTCACTGGCCTGTTTACTTTATTGTACTTTTGCAGTGGTTGATAACGATTTTTTCTTTCCACATTTAGTGCTTCCTTCAGGAGCTCTTATAAGGCAGGACTGGTGGTAACCAATTCCCTCAGCATTTGCTTGTCTGAAAAGGGGCTTGTTTTTCCTTCACCTTTGCAGCTTAATTTGGCTGGATAAGAAATACCAGTTTGGAAATTTTTTTCTTTAAGAATGTTGAATATTGGCCACCAATCTCTTCTGGTTTGGAGGGTTTCTGCTAAAAGTTCCACTGTTAGTTTGATAGGCTTCCCTTTGTAGGTGACCTGGTCTTTATCTCTGGCTGCCCTTAACATTCTTTTTCATTTCCACCTTGTTGAATCTGATAATTATGTGTCTTGGGGTAGATCTTCTCATGGACTATCTTAACAGCATTCTACGCATTTCCTGAATTTGAATGTTGGCCTGTCTAGTTAGGTTAGGGAACTTCTCCTGAATGATAGCCTGAAATATGTTTTCCAAATTGGTTCCATTCTCTTCATCTCTTTTAGGTACGGCAATCAATCGTAGTTTTTGTCTGTACACATAATCCCATATTTCTTGGAGGTTTTTAAAATTCCTTTTTATTCTTTTTTCTCTATTCTTGTCTGCTTGTCTTATTTTAGAAAGACAGATTTCAAGCTCTGAGATTCTTTCCTGTGCTTGGTCTATTCTGCTATTAATACTTGTGATTGCATTGTGTAGTTCTCGTAGTGTGTTTTTCAGCTATATCAGATCAGTTATATTTCTCTCTGTACTGGTTAATTTGGCTATTAGCTCTTGCATTGTTTTATTATGATTTTTAGCTTCCTTGCATTAGGTTACAATGTGCTCCATTAGCTCAGTGAAGTTTGTTTTAACCCACTTGCTGAAGACTACTTCTGTCATTTCAGCCATCTCAGTCTCAGCCCAGTTCTTGACCCTGGGTGTTGTGCTCATTAGGAGAAAGCAGACACTCTGACTTTTTGCGTTTTCAGTGTTTTGCAGTTTCTTTCTCATCTTTGTGGGCTTATCTGCCTTCAATCTTTGAGGCTGCTGAAACTTGGACGGACTTTTTGTGGGTTTTGGTGTTGTTGCTGCTCTTTGTTTTTCTTTTAACAATCTGGCTACTCTTTGTAGGGCTGCTGCAGTGTTGTGTGCTAGGGGTCTGCTCAGGAAGCTAGTGCCCTCAGGTTTTCCAGCACCTGGAGGTATCACCAGTGAAGGCTGCAAAACAGCAAAGATGGCAGCCTGCCCCTTTCTCTGGGTGCTCCATTCCAGGTGGGTACTGACCTGCTGCTGGCCCAAACACACCTGTAGGAGGTGGCTAGAGACCCCAGTTAGGAGGTCTCACCCAGTCAGGAGGAATGGGATCAGGGACCTGCTTTAAGAAACAGTCTGACTTCATTTTGGTAGAGCAGTCGTGCTGTGTTGGGTATCCTTTCAGCCCCTGATTGGTTTGGACTCTCCAAGGTCCACAGGCTGGACTGGCTGAGACATTCAAACAGAAAAGTAGTGCCTTCCCTGGCCCTCAGGCACTCCATCCTAGAGATAAATTTTTACCTGTCAGTGATAAAACACAAGCAGTAGTGGCTGAAGGACCCAGCTGGGAGGACCTGCCCAGTGAGGAGGAATGAATCATTTTAAGAAGCCCATTTAAAGAAGCATTCTAGGAAGCCAAGGTGGGTGGATCACCAGAGATCAGGAGATTGAGACCAGTCTGACCAACATGGTGGACCTATATCTTTACTAAAAATACAAAAATTATCTGGGCACAGTGGCAGGCACCTGTAATCCCAGCTACTCAGGAGGCTGAGGCAGGAGAATAGCTTCAGCCCAGGAGTCAGAGGTTGTGGTGAGCCAAGATCATGTCACTGCCCTCCAGCCTGGGTGACAGAGCAAGACTCTATCTCAAAAAAATAAATAAATGAATGAAAATTTAAAAATAAAAATAAAGAAGCAGTCTAGCCACTACTCAACAGAGCAGCAGTGCCATGCCCTCCTGAGGAACCTCCTCTGCCCAGATTGGCTTGGACTCTGCAAAGCCTGCAGGCTGGAACAGCTAAGCTGTCCAAAGAACCAAGGTCGTGGCCAACCCCTCTCTACCCACCAATGATCTATCTCAGGGAGAGATCAGAGCTCTGCCTGTAGCTTATGGTTGGGTGTAGGTGGCTGGAGGCCTTCACTGGGAGGTCCCAATCAATAAGGAGGAATGGATCAGAGTCCCACTTAAAGAAAGTCTGCTCACATTTTGGGATAGCAACTATGCTATACTGCGTTTTTTCCCAAATTCCTCCAGAAAAGTTTGGCAAACTTAGAAATACTTTATTATTTAATGTTTTGTAAAAATTTCCATTTGACCTGGAGTTTGCTTTGTTTCAATATTTTAATACATATATTCAATTTTTCCAGGGAGTACATGTTGTTTTATATTACGTATATTTCTTCCATTCAGGTTTGGTAAGTTTTCTCTTTCTAGGAATTTATTTAATCCATATAAATATGTATGATTTTGCCATAAAGTTGTTATAATGTGATCTGAATCTTTACCTAAGTCCACAATATCTGTAATTACATCTTTCATTATTTCTGACCTGATTTTTGTTGCCTTCTCTGTTTTACTAGATGAATCTTGGTAATAGTTTTTATTTTATTTTACTTTTCAAAGAATCAACTTTTGACTTTGTTGGGTCTCTTTTGTTTATTTTAGTTCTATTTCACGAATTTTTGTTCTTTATTATTTCATTTATTTCATTCCTTAATTTGTGTATTGTTGGGAGGAGAATTAGTGTTCTTTGTCTAACTTCTTGAGATGACTGTTCAAAGCTCTGCATTTAAACTTGAAAAATCTCCGTCCCTGGTTTTATTTAAGCTACATCCCTTAAGCACCACTTTTATTATTACTTGTTTTTAACTTTTATTGTAATTCCATCTGTGAACTATAGGTTATCTAGAAGTATATTTCTTTATTATTTATCATTTTAATTTTTATGCAATTTCATAAATATATTAAATTTGCATGAATGTATAAAGAACTCCAACGTACTCTAACATTCAACAAGTGTTAAGTTGTTTTTTTTTGTTTTTTTTTTTTGTTTTTTTTTTTTTTGAGACGGAGTCTCACTGTGTGGCCCAGGCTGGAGTGCAGTGGCGCGATCTCGGCTCACTGCAAGCTCCGCCTCCCGGGTTCACGCTATTCTCCCGCCTCAGCCTCCCAGTAGCTGGGACTACAGGTGCCCGCCACCACGCCCAGCTAGTTTTTTATATTTTTAGTAGAGACGGGGTTTCACCATGTTAGCCAGGATGGTCTCAATCTCCTGACCTTGTGATCCACCCGCCTCGGCCTCCCAAAGTGCTGGGATTTCAGGCTTGAGCCACCGCGCCCGGCCAAGTGTTAAGTTTTTAACTTATTTTTATTGTTTTATGTTTCTCTTTCTCTACATGCACATATCCTCATTGTAGTGTGACAGGTTTCCCACCAGAATACTTTAAGGGTATATGTCCACTTCTGGAACCTTGAAGGCTGGCCAGTGAACCAAGGCCATGGTGCTCAGCCAAAAAGCAGGTGTCCCTAAAAACCCAAACATGTCAGAGAGTATCTGAGAACCTACCAAAGTAAACAAACTCATCACTCAAACACAGTAGGCAAAGAACAGAAAACTAGCTTAAAAACAGTTTCGAGATGAGAATTGACATAACTCTCTAGAGCTGACCTGCTGCCATCCAGGAGTGCCCTGCATATAAGTCCTAATAAACTCATCTACTCATCAAGCCAGACTCATTCGAGTCATTCTTTGGTCTCTCATCTCCTTTCTAGTTTGGGATAGAGATGATATTACAGTCTCAAGTTTTTATCATAACAATTGTCATCATGAACAGAATTCAGGAGACTAAATGATGAGTCAGAAAGGGATATCTGTGGGAGGAATCTAGAGATGATTGGCAACATACATGTGCGGTGGAGTTGCCTAACTGCTCAACTTGTGTGGGCCACTGCGTGAGTATAGGGACTGAGCACATATTACAAGAAGGTAAGATTTTCAAGTACTATAAAGATAGCAAATACACTGCTGTTGCAATAAGGCTGGCTACTGAGAAATCATTAGAACAGGAAAGGGAGAAAGGATAGAAACTCCTACAGAAATTCAAAAGCATGCCAGGTTTTTAGGACTCCTACATATTATAGTCCTTTCTTGTTCATATTTTAAAACTGATGGGCAAATTACAAGAAAAATTCAGAGCTCAAATGGTAAAACTGCAAATACAGAGTTAAATTGAGTCTTATAAAGCTCTCTATTCCTCTATTTTCTTTTCTGCCTGCTTTGAATATGTTGTTATTAAGCTAATGATGTTGAGATAAAACTTACTAATCAAAGGTCACTTGGAGTTGTTTTTTTTTTTTTTTCCATATAGTTCAGTCAGTTCTAGCTAAAAGGTAAACATTGAAAACTCACTTGAAACAGAAAAAAAAGGGTAAAAATGATTTTTTAGAAAAACAAAAACCTATAGAAACTGCTTTATCCAAAATTTTGATCCACAGCTTTCATGGGATTACCTATTGGAGCAACAGTTATTGGATCTTTATGTGTATGTGTATACAGGTTTAGACAGTCTTATGTGTATGTACATGTATTATATGTTGTGTCTAGCATGCTACTAAATGGCTATAACTAAATGAGTACTCAAATTAAGTCCAAATGCTTTTCAAGTTTATGTGAATTTAATAATCTTTAATAAATAAGCTGACTTTAAAATTATTAGTAAAATAAAAACAGAAATTTCTTCAAAACTGTCAGCATACATTTTTGTCTAGGTTTACTATTAGATAAGATTTACATTTGCCTCTGCTAGAAATTTTAAGGTATCAGAATTTGACATAAAGCTTCTAAGACTGTAAGCCTAGCCACAAAAATAATAATTTTCATTTACATGATTTTTTTGATAAGCAAGATTAATTTGATGTTGTTGGTTTAGTGAAAATGGCTGCATTTTCTGAGTTATTAGCAAAAATGCCCATGTGTTTAACTTTAAGGTTCTTGCTTCAGCGGACACCTGATATTCACAGGCTATGAAAATTGTTAACAATAAAATAACTTGGGATGATGATTAGCTTTCCAGACAAAGTCTTGATTCTCTGAGTAATTGAGATAAACTGCTACAAATGAGTAAATTTGGTAAATGTAAATCAGATAAATGCATGTAGATGAAACTTTTGTGTAGTTTAAATTCTTAAAATTATTTTAGATACTCATTGAATGGCTGGGTAATTTGTGATTTATATAGGGCTATAATATGGGGCAGTGGTCATACTTCTGAGCCTGTTAATGGGAAGTAAAATCTGTGATACGTGGGAAGTATTGGTGGACTTCAGTGATTTGGGTAAGTGTGTAATCCAGGAACAAAAATGACTGAGTGTAATCCAGGAACAAAAAGGGGATAGACCAGATGGGTGCCTCTATACTCTTCTCAGCCCAGGTGGGCAGTGAAGCTGAAATAATACCATCTGCCAGGGAGACACTCTGAAATCACCCAGACAATCCAAGAATTACATAATGTACAGATAACCTGGCCAAGAGCCTCTATAACAGCCCTGTGTGGCTTGTGAAGAAGCCAGATGGCACCTGGAAAATGACAGTAGACTACCATGAGATAAACAAAATGGGGTCCCCCATACGTGCAGCTGTACTCAATATTGTTCAACTGCTAGAACAAGTAGCCCTTAAGCTGAGAAATGTACATGCTGTAATTGACTTGGCTAATGCCTTTTCCAGTACTCCTTTAGCAGAAGATTCACAAGATCAGTCTGTTGTCACTTATGAGGGCCAACAATGGACTTTCCAGTTGTTACCACAAAGGTACCTACACAGCCCACCATCTGTCACAATATGGTTGCACAAGACCTGTCTAGCCTCTGCCTGCCTTAGTCTCCCTGTTTCATTATATTAAAGATAACATGCTAATCTCAGAGTCTCTTACAGGTCTGAGACTGCCTTACAAACCATCTTGGATGGTCTTAAGGACTATGAATGGGAAGTGTATCCCAAAATGATACAGGGATCTGGCATAGCTGTCAAATTCCCAAGAGTTACCTAATAGGGTAAGTCTTGATGCAAAACGTATTTGCAGCAACATTGATAATAGTACAGCAGCCTGTACCACAGACAGTAAACTCCAGGTTTTCCTAGGTTTACTGAAGCTACTCTTCATACCTCATTTGGCATAAACCCTCTGCCCACTATACACCCTAATAAGAGAAAAAGATCAAAATGAGACTGGACATACATGGAGCAAGAGGCACTTAACAAAGCAAAAAAATTAGATGAAACAAACTCAAACACTAAATGCCTACTGTCACAACACCCTTTCATATTAGAAGTCACTAGAGATGGCACAGGAATGAATTAAGGTTTGTGGCAAAAGCAACCAACAGGAAGGTACCTACAGGTTTTTGGTCTCAATTATAGAGCTGGGCAGAATCCCACTACTCATGCCTAGTGCAGTAGCTATTCGCCATTTATAGAGCACTGCACCAAGCAGAGGCCATCACCAAAAAGCAGACCATCACAGTAAAAACTGCCTACCCCCAAAAAGGGTGAGTGGAAGGCCTCGTAGCCAAGCCCACCTCCATGGTGGCACATTCACACAACCAGCAGAAATGACACATCTATCTACAATATAGGGGTGTCCTGTCTACTAGTCCTATAAGTCAGGCACTGCAGGAAGTGCTCAAACCCATACATTTAGAATAAGTGAAGGGGTTGACATGACAATGGAGCCACAAATCAGGCCAATTACCATATATGAGAAGATCCCACCAATACCTATAGGGTCTGGTACACTGATGGGTCTAGTAAAGGTATCTAATACTGGACATTAGAACAAAACATAGACTGGAGGTTCCACTTACCATATAACCAACAGGGACAGACTTCACAGAAAAAAAAAAGAATGGCTTGTTAAAAACCCAATTATGTGCACTGTTCCAGGACAGCTCTTTAAGGTCTTGGACTAAGAATCTCCCAGAAACCATACAAATTTTAAATGAGTCGCCCATTGCAATGCATGGCATCATTCCCTATGAATGGTTGGCAAGACCTTTAAAACAGGCTTTGCGAACTCGCACGGTTACCTCTAGGACACCAAACTGTGCTCTTGAACCAGGTGGCCGGACTCTGCTCCTGAGAACTACAGTGCTTCTGCCAAGTGGTGATGCTAATGTGGACCTGAAGTTGAGCTGGAAAGTGTCCCCATACTAGATCGGTTTTATGGCACTAGAGGGCACCATGAAGACTGCCAGAGGGGTGGTGGTTTCAGCTGTGCTCCTTGCTCGAGGTCTGAGAGCTTTACCAAATCAACATGTGGGGACACCAATATCTGTTGGAGCGATCATAGTATGGATATCATGGTCAAAGCCAAAAACTTACCAGTTTGGCTATTACGCCCACTCCTAGAGGAGGAATCTATGCGTGGTACTATAAGCCAGGCCTAAAGCCCATGACAGTCTCCCTAATAGGGCCAGTGAGGGAAAATACAATGGAAATAATGCTACAAGGAATAGATACACCCATAATGGTCTTTACTAAACACCAGTGTTTGTGCACACAGCTGCTGTACCTGGTACCCGTGGCAGCTGGTAATGTCTTTCTAGACTGGGCTGCAATTATACCAGCAGTCAGCAACAAGCCTGGTTGTTGGATGCAAACCTCCCCCTATAAAATAATAATGGTATACCTTGGAATATTCTGCATTTCTCCCAACAGAACTGGAGTGACTGGTTCAACAGCATCAATAGTGCAATCTGGGCTCACAGGGGATCGCATCCACCCGATTGCCAACTCAACCGAGACCAAAAACATGTGCCTTTCTAGGCGCTACGTGTTGAGCCTTTAACACGTAGCTTCAAATTATTGCCATCTCAGATCCATGATGTAGTCCAATTAAGTTTCTTTGCCCCATTCTCAAATTGGTTACATATCTTACCCACTGAATGGAGTTAAGTTTTGCTAATAGGCGTCACAACTGTCATTAGCTTCTGTTTTGTATGCTGTTATGTATACTGTAGATGAGGACCGTATGCATAAGCCATGGCTAAACATGATAGGTTTGTATAGTTATTTCTCTGGTACCCTACTCAGGGACTATAAAGCAAAGTTGGTGTAAAGAGTGCAAGAGTTAGGGGATGGGATGGATTGTAGTGTGATGGGTCCCCAACCAGGTTTCTTAAGGGTGAATGTGTGCTGCCTGACCCTTGATGACTGGACAGTTAGCCAAGGTCATGGCGATCAGCTGTGTACAGGTGTTCCTGGGAACTCAAACATCCTGAAGAGTCTCTGAGAACCTACCAGGGTAGACAGTCTTATTGCTCAAACACAGTAGGCAAAGAGCTGGAAAATTAGCTTAAAAGTAATTTAGAGATGGCAGGTGGCATGGATCTCTAGAGTCGTCCTGATGCTGCCCAGGAGTGCCCCATTTGTAAGTCCTAATAAACTTATCTACTCACCAAGCAGGACTGTCCAAGTCACCCTTTGATATCTCAAATCTCAGTTTCTTTCCAGTTTGAGGGAGAAGTTACTGTCCCAAGATTTTCTCATAACACTCATATACATTTTTCCCTGAATCATTTGTCATTTGAAAGGAATTACAGACATTACACACCTTTATCCTGAAATACTTTAATTTGTATTTCCTGTATTTTACAGGAAAAAAAAATTATCTTATACAAGCACCATACTATTATCAAAATTAGGAAATCTAAGTTAGATACACTACTATTATATAATACACACTCTGTACTTGAAATGTGCCACTTGCATCAATAATTTCCTCTACAGCTATTTCTCCCCAGATAATGCACTGTATATAATTGTTCATAAGTAAATGTCTTATTTTTAAGCACTAGGTGCTTATTTATTGTTTCTCTCTGAGAAAATGGCACCAGTAGATATAAGTAAACTTGTACACAGTTATATTTTAGGAACCAGATAAAGGAGTTCAAATAATGTCTATTTTGTATAGCTCAACTGGTTTTTACCAGATAGAAGGAAAACACAAGTGGCCATACAGTTTTGCTTAAGGCAATGAAAAAGGACTGCTTTTGCAGAAATGGCTATTATATGGGAAGAAAGACTAACCAGGATGACACAGACTGAGTATCATTTCTATATGGTTCCTGTTAGATTACTGTTTTTTTAAACTGTACAATATGACCGATTATTAGGTTATGAAATAGTTTCATAGGTCACAGACGGTATTTTGCTATAAAATATAATAAAAGAAAATATTAGAGAATATAACATGTGACAAGATAAACTCATCTCTTGAAACTTTTGTTCAGTTATATGTGTATGTCTGTGTGTGTATGTATGTGAGTATGAATTAGATAATAGTACAAAATGTACTTTTGACTTTGCTTTCACTGTCAAAAAAGTCTAGTGTAAGAAACTAGCTTAGATTATTGCAGTCACAGTAATAAAGCCTATACTGATTCAAACCAATTTGACAACTTCAGTGTTTCTTGTCCAAATAGCCCTTGAATACAGGGGTTTAAATCCCTGCAAAGGCCTAACTGTGCCCCAACATTTATATGGATAGGTAGTGATTCTCTTTTCTTTCTTTCTTTCTTTCTTTCTCTTTCTTTCTTTCTTTCTTTCTTTCTTTCTTTCTTTCTTTCTTTCTTTCTTTCTTTCTTTCTTTCTTTCTTTCTTTCTTTCTTTCTTTCTTTCTTTCTTTCTTCTTCTTCTTCTTCTTCTTCTTCTTCTTCTTCTTCTTCTTCTTCTTCTTCTTCTTCTTCTTCTTCTTCTTCTTCTTCTTCTTCTTCTTCCTCTTCTTCTTCCTCCTCCTCCTCCTCCTTCTGCTGCTCCTCCTCCTCCTCCACCGCCGCCGCCGCCACCGCCGCCGCTGCTGCTGCTGCTGCTGCTTCTTCTTCTTCTTCTTCTTCTTCTTCTTCTTCTTCTTCTTCTTCTTCTTCTTCTTCTTCTTCTTCTTCTTCTTCTTCTTCTTCTTCTTCTTCCTCCTCCTCCCCCTCCTCCTCCTCCTCCTCCTCTTCCTCCTCCTCCTCCTCCTCCTCCTCCTCCTCCTCTTCTTTTTCGTTATTGGTTATTCTGCTAAGTCCCAAAGCAGCTTTCCCTGCATTTTTCCAATGCTGGGGGATGCTGTCGGCTTTAATTTTGCTCCAACCTTAATCTAAGGGAGGTGGCCCTTTGTGTTGTCAGCTGTATATGGAAGAGATTTTAGCTTAATGTGAAGACATGCTTTTCGCATAGACAGGCTTCCACTCACCCCAACTAACTGAACACAAACCCTGAAACTAAGTGTGCTATCTAAGCAAATGTGCTCAGACAAAAAGCAGATTCATGCATTGATATTTTGCTTATCCCTCCATGCTTTGGAAAAAGATTGTCATTGAAGGAAATGGAAAGAGCTAACATAAGTGTAGTTCTTATAAGACATTTGTCCAAGAAATAAAGGAACAAGATGAGTAAGAAGTATGTGACATATTTTTGGGAAACTGGTCATTTTTAAGATTAGAGTGATTTAAACTTATTCTTTTTTGTCTTTCAGTGTCTGAGTTTTTTTTTTTTTTTTCTGATTGGTCAAGTGGTGTGGTTTGGTTTTCATTAAAGTGGCAGGCTGTAAAGACATGTTTTTGTAGTCATTCTAACATATCTCAGCAAAAAATCAAATTAGGATTTCACATTTTAATGCTATCACCTGTTTGCAATTAGGAATCTTTATTTCTAAAACTTATTTCTTAATATTGATAAAGATGGAAAACATATGGATATCTTACTTGTAGTGTTATTTGCTCTACTAAAAAGCATAGAAAGTTTGTTCACATTTTTAAGTGTCTTTTATACCTTACTATCTATCTAAATATCATGTATCTATTTATCATCTATCAACTTACCTACTTGTGTGTCCACTATATTCATTATTCATTAATAAATGATAACTACACATGGTAATTTTTTTCCTTTGAATATGGACATACTTATTTCTGCAAGGACCAATGTGAACTTTTTTCTTCATTGACATCCCAAACTCCCTCTGTTAATTCAACAAGCATTAACTGAGGGCTTATTGGAGTGTATTCAAGGCTGGGGACACAAAGATGAAGGAAAAAAAACATAAAACGAAGGAAAAAATTCTCAATAAGGATACTGTCTTGCAAGTAAATATGTGTTTCTCTGTGTGATTATTGATAAAAAGTATAAAATGAAAAAATGTTGAATTATTCAATGAACTTCAAAAAATAATTGTTTGGTTGATATGAACTTTGACAGGAGGTGAGACCTCAGCTAGTGGAAGAAATCACAAATAGGGCATTCTGGCTCCTTTTCTGAACAATCTTATTATATAGATTTCAATTTAAAAAAGGATAGAGATTTATAGTTTGAGTAAATAGGGTAAAAAAGTATTTATTTAGCATCCTTTATGTGGTGGACATAAAAACAACATAATTTTATTTTTATTAAGTTATAGTCATATTGATATTTTCAGTAAATACATCTAAGAATAGTTTATGTCTATCAAACTGAAAGAGTAAATGAAGTCAACTCTGTAGACTACTGTAGACTTGAGCCAAGTCTGCTCTTGGATTGGCTCCCAGAGCTGACATTGATTTCAATAGCAGTTGCATGCACAAATCTCAGCATTGAAATTAGCTGATGGACAGGATGTTATTACAAAGAGCAAATCTGCAAAATGTTTCAAATATCAGTAACAGCCAAAAGGGGAAAAAAGGCAGTTAATCAAATGTCAAAGCAACATCATGTGGAGCCAGTTTTGTCTGTAAAAAAGTACATTTGGTTCTTTGTGACTGAATCAAACTTCATCATCTCAAGACTAAAATATGTGACCTTCTACGTTTCAAAGTAGAGGCTTCCATTAAATAACAAATCATTGTAATCTGCAAAAAAAAAAAAAAAAGAATCAATGAGGAAAACACACATATTTATGTGGTCTGGGGAAAATGAAACAATAGTAAATAAAATATATGAAATATGAGAAAAAAGTAGCATTTAGATTCAAATAAATATCTATAGTTCAGAAACACAACTAGAGTGATCCCTCAAACTGTGAATCTGATGTTATTACCTCCAGTGTTGGAACTCTTTAGTGACCTGCCATTTCTTTCACAGGAGACGTACAGCATCTTAGCATGAAACCCATGATTATCCAGGGCTTGGCTCCCACCTCACTCTACAACCTATCTCTTCCATGTTCTCCATGCTCATACCCTTTGCTTCAGACCCACAAACTGTCTTCAGTCCCACATGCTCCCTCACATCTAAGGCCCTTTATATAAAACATTCATCTCTACCAGAGGCTCTTTCTTGATACTTATAATTAACTGAACACACTACTGTGCTGGCCCAGCAGAGTTGCTTTTAGTGAATCCTGATTCTGGGAAGACTCAGGAAACTATTGTAAAAAGTGTTAGCATTTTAATATTAATGAAAGCTTTTAAACCATGCCCTATTTAAATGAGTTGTCTAAAAATTGGAATGGTTAGGAGATATGAAGCAATCCATTATTAACCTCAGGCATTTTGTATATCACAAAAGTCTGAGCCTTGAAGTATAATTAACAGAACAGAATTAACTGTCATCATTGAAAAGAAATAAAATATAATATTAGAACTTGAAAACGTCTAAAAACAACTGTAACTGGTGAATAGCATTAGCACCGGAAAGCCCAGAGATGCTTAAAAATGGTGATGACAACCCTTTAAAACAGTAACAAACAAATTGAACCATCCGTTTCCAGAAAATGAATTTATCCATAGGTGTTCCAGGTCTTTGCAGAATCATCAGTGAATCAAGCACATAATATATCTATTTGCAATTAGAAAATATATAAATTAGAAGGTACATTTTGAAATATTCATGTTTTCAAAATCACTTGTTGATGCATGTATGAAGGAGTTCTATTATCCTCAAATATCCAACTGTCTCAGATCCAGATATTGTGAGAAATGTTCCACAGTATGTCACAACTGTAAAAGAAATCCATGATTATAATAAGATAATCCATAAAAGCACTAATATGTTGTATTTACTGTGACGTGGTTTGGCCGTGTGTCTCCACCCAAATCTCATGTGAGATTGTAATCCCCATGTGTCAGAAGGGGCCTGGTCGGAGGTGATTGGATCATGGTGGCAGATTTCCCCCTTGCTGTTCTCGTAATAGTGAATGAGTTCTCATGAGATGTGATGATTTAAAAGTGTGGCACTTCCCATTTTGCTTTCTCTGTCTCTCCTGCCATCATGTAAGACGGCCCTTGCTTCTTCTTTGCCTTTGGTCATGATTGTCAGTTTCCTCCCCAGCCATGTGAAATTGTGAGTCAATTAAACCTCTTTTCTTTATAAATGACCCAGTCTCAGGTAGTTCTTCATAGCAGTGTGGAAATGAAGTAATAAATATTATGAATAGATATTTAATAAATATGTATCTCAGAGGAGGCTGAGAGGCTGTTACTTGACCACAGTGGCCAAGCTGTTAAGTGGTAGGTAGAATCAATTTTTTAGTCTATATTATTTGCTTTAAAGTTCATATTTTTAGTAAAATATTCCATGGATATTACTAAAGAAAAAGAAAAAAAAACCCTCCCACATTCATTCTATTATCTGCAAAAAATAATACCTGTGGAAGAAGAAAAATTATGTGGTTTTTCAAAGGTTCAAATGCTCTCATATCTTCAGTCATATTTGGGCAAACTGGCCCAATGGGAGATGAACCACAGATGTATTCCTAGCATTTTCAGATGTCATTTCCTATCATTTAAAAAAATCTATTCTTTTCTACTAGACTTAATTTAGTTTTATACTCTGGTTAGCCCATGCAGTGCCTTGTACATACTTAGTCATACAATCCCTGAACTTCAAATTTAAGTATAGCAAAAAAAATTTTTCTTATAACTAACTACTGAAGACTACTTCTTGCCTAACCAAAATTTATCTCCCATTTTTTCTTCCTTTTGGGTCACTGGGTTTTGTTGGCCGGAACATGAGGAAGACAGTAAAAGTGGGTAGAATTCGCCTATTCTCTGTGCAAGGAAATCTCATAGCAGGCCTAGCTCTAGGGAAATCCCACTACTTTTTCTTGTGATTGTTTCAGCAATTCAGATGTTAGAGAATTATTACATGACATAATGACTATTATTCACCCATAGGGGACACAGTCAGATAATAATCTCTCTTCTTTTAGGTATGAATGAAGGCTTTTGCCCCTATAGCTGCTGGCTGCCATCTTGTGGCCACGATAGAAGTTGATCTAAAGGCTAAGGCAACACAGTGGGCCAGAGTCAAGGGGCTCCAGGAAGAAACTGAGATGGAGACTTGGACTCACCAGCTGATTGAGTCTATCCTACCTCTTGCTACGTACTGATGTGTTTCCTTATTTGTAGAGTTGGTTTGAATCACAGGATCTGTTGCTTATATTTGAGAGCACCTAATTTATATAAGATATATAATTTGGTTAATGAAATAAAAGCTGGATATCAGAATGTATATCTTACCTAAAATGTAGGTCCAGTTCAGGAAATGTCACCCCAAAATGTGATGCTTCAGTGTGCTGATCACTTGGAACTGAAGGCACTTGGGAAAACAGTGGATTCAGGCAGAAGCTTTTTCTCAGCTCCCCTTATCTGCATAAAGATGGATCCTCCAAATGAATCTCACATGTCATAAATCCCCTTCCCAGGAATTCTTCCAACCAAAAAGATTGACTCAAATCACTGGAAAGGAGCCTAGAGGCCAACACTAATCCAGCAAGACTGTTATCTCTTCTCAGGGCTGCTCATTGACAACTTTTGTTACCTGGGAGACTTTTTTCTGCATAACAAGACCACCTTTATTTATCATACATTTCCTTACCTCACCTTCCCATAACTTGTGTTGCCCCAAGAAACCCCAATTTCCTATTCCTTTAGCTCAGGATGCAATTATATAAGCTTTAATATTCTGACCCTTCTTTGAGTCTCAGATTTTGTGGAACCCTGTTGCATATATATGTGATTAGATGTGGTTTATTTCCTTAATCTGTTTTATGTCAATTTAACTCAGGTCAGCCAGGGAACCTAGAAGAGTGAAGGGAAGCTATTCTTCACTTGCTTAGACATTCAAGAAAAACATATTCAAATAAAAGTTGTATCATATCTATCGGTCCTGGTCCAATAGTTTCATGTAAGCATAATATTGAACTTAATTAAAATTATTTAGAAAAAATAGGCATAATGATACTTTTAAAAGCATTGTGCCAAAACAGTATTTATTTCTTAATTTGTCAAAAGGACAGATTGTGTTACTTTTGGTTTAAAATCATTCAATGGAACCATATTGCACTTAAAAATTCTCTTTTCTAATCAAGGCTCAGTCTAAATTCTCAATTAATTCGGCTTCCAGTGTAAGGAATCATAAGGCCATAAAGTTTTACACTTCAGGCTTCAGTGCAAATGTCACCTCCTCTGAGAAGTTTTATCCTTCCACTCTGTCTAAATCCATCTCTTCCTTTCCAGCATTTATCACCTTGTTCACTTCCTTCGTAATTCTTGTCACTAGCCTGAATGTATTTTGCTTACTTGTTCCTTTACTAATTTATCTCTATCTAGTCTTGGAAGATTATTGATTCCATTCTGCTTGGATGGAATCCATCGTGAGTATGACAGGGTTCCTGCTTGTCATCTTCGGCATTAAATTCCCAGCAAATAGAACTGGCTCACAGTAGGCAATCAATGAATATTTGTTTAATAAATAAGTGAATGACTAAATACATGAAAGTCCTCTGAAACACCAGGGTTTTCTCAGTTTTGCTTCATAGTACTCTGAATAATATATGGAATATACTTTTCTATTCAAATCATTTGAAAAGTAGTGGTCAATTGAGTTTAACAGGCCAGTCTTAAATACATTAACATGAAATATCCTCCTTCATCTTAATACTTTACTATTTTTCCACTTTGTACATTGGTTAGATTATCTCCTTTGAGTGATCAGGAGATCTTTAGATAGCTGTGAGGAGGGAGGGAAGGAGAATGACACCTGGACTTTTACAGAGCAGGGCTTCTAAATGGCCTACTCTATCTTCTATTCCAATAGAAAAATTGGGCCCCAAAAATGTTTCCTTGATGAATAGCATGGCAGTTTCGAAGCCATGAGTTTTTTCTCTGTTTGCATGACCTTAAATTGCAGTGAAATCCACAAGCATTTAAAAGGACAAAGCTGCAAGGCCCTTCTGACACTCATTTCACGTCTACAATTACCCAAACTCAAAACACATGTGAATAATACGGAACAGAAACACTTCAATACCATTTTTTTTCTCTTTAAATAAAATGAAAATACCTAGGCAGTAGTCTATACTCTGTTTTTCCAGAACTTGAATTTAGATTGACAATATAAAACACCTTTTTTATCACAGATTTAATAGAAACTATGCCTGATTCTTAAATTCTGATATTCCTGAGTTAAAAATATGTCTGTTTTTGTAACATGGGTAAGGACAATTGTTTAATAAGCCACTAATATTTTTAGCACTATATTCAACTATAATCACTATATTCACTTATATTGTTAGCATTATGTTCTGTGCTAATGTGTTCTAATGCTTTGACATTGGAGCCTTGCTGACTTTAGAGGGACTGTACCTCCTAGAGTTAGTCAGTTCTTAGGGATAGTAAACAACTCACCCAGGAACATGCTTTCAAATACAAATGAATGAATCCAGAGTCCACAACAGCCTCCCTTGTCAGGCTTTCACACTCTAGGTGACTATCCTGTCCTTATCAACCCCTGGGTCAAGTACTAGATGACTATTCTCCAGAACTCACCAGAGGACCCTGTGTTTCTCAGTGTGAACCCCCGTTTTATGATATCTTCTTCCTTTTAGGAACTTTGTTGTCTTGGTGCATTGGGGCTGTTATAAGAAAATACCATAAACTGAGTAACTCAAACAACAGAAATTTATTTCTTACAGTCTTGGGAGTCTGGAAAGTCCAAGATCAAGACTGATTGACTCCGTGTGGTGAGAGCCTGCTTCCTAATTCACAAATAGGGCCTTCTAGCTGTGTCCTTACATGGTAGAAAGGGTAAGTGGGTATTTCTCAGACCTCTTTTGTAAGGGCAGTAAGTTCCACCTTCATTTCTACCTCACTTTCCAAAGGTATTGTTACAGGTAGTTAGACAGACATAAGCAGGGCAGGGAAGGCTCTCCCGCATCCACTAGGAATGTTGGGTGATTGACAATTATCACATTGCCTCTCTAAAAGTGATAAACTGCTGGTTCCAAGGAGAGGTCATTTCCTGATGGTCCACAACTGTTGCAAATTGTTAATTGCGTGCAGGCTCCTGCGAGAAGCAACTTCCCAGGCATATGTATCAAAAAACAAAATGGAGGAGTGTCACCTTCTGGGGGCACACCACTGGAAAAGGGAAGAAAGCCTGAGATGAGCTTGCATACAATTTCCTAAACACACTGTGAGGGCTCACCTCCCAAGGGTAAGGAGGGTACTGTGCATGTGGGCTGCCCACCCTAAGGTAAGAATCACTAGAAAAGGGCCAGCCTATAAAGTCCTAGGATCATGATTAAACATGGCGCTTGACCTCGGTGCCTGCTTGGGTCTCTTGAAATATACCTTCCTTTATTTTCTATTCCAAAACTTTTTAAATAAAACTTCCACTCCTGCTCTAAAACTTGCCTCAGTCTCTTTTTCTGCTTTATAGCCCTCAGTCAAATTCCCTCTACTGAGGAGGCAAGAATTAAGGCGGCTGTGGACCTGTACAGATTCGCCACCAGTAACTTGGATATTTGCCACTGGTAATGGGACCAACTCCTAATGCCATCACCCGGAGAGTTAGAATTTCAAGTTATTAATTGAGGGACACAAATATTCGGACCATAGTATATGACCAAGAAACTATCTTTTCAATTGCAATTATCTTCTAATCTATTCACCTTAGCACACATACCTAGTAATAAAACCTCTTAAAATAAATACATAAGGTATATTTAGTTATATGGCAAAAGGGTTATAAAGTTAGGTTTCTTAGGATAAAGAAACACACTGAAAACTCCACTAATAAGTTTAAAAACTATGAGAGACCTTTAAAATGAAAAGTTGAGTGAAAAATATCAAATGTATTATGTATAATAGTTTTTACATTTAAAATAGTATTCATAAGGTTTTCATAGTTTTGTTTTCAATTTGATCTCATAATTCTATCATTTTGCCCATTGTCTTAAGCTGTATTACTACTTCTTATTTAAAAGAAATCTGGCGGGCATGGTGGCTCATGCCAATAACCCCAGCACTTTGGGAGGCCGAGGTGGGCAGATCACTTGAGGTCAGGAATTTGAGACCAGCCTGGCCAACATGCAGTGAAACACTGTCTCTACTAAAAAATAGCTGAGGGTAGGGGTGCATGCCTATAGTCCAAGCTACTTGGGAAGCTGAGGCAGGATAATTGCTTGAACCTGGAAGACAAATGTTGCAGCGAGCTGAGATCAGGCCACTGCACTCCGGCCTGGGTCACAGACCAAGACTCCATCTCTCAAAAAAATAAAAAGAAAATAGTAAATAAATAAATAGAAATTTAACACAAAATTCAAGAAGGACTCTTGAATTGCTCTATTACACATATTTTTAGTACCCATTGCCCTCAGTGCTGTAGATTTTTTTTCTGATTTGTCTCTCTGGAGATGGGGTAGGTATAACAGGCACATCTAGGGTTATGTCAATTCTTGGGGTCTAAGAGGTTCAAAACAAGTAAGAAGAATAGAGTGGAAATGTAAATCAAATATTTGAGAAGGATGAGCTTAATCACAGGTGTCCAACAGTTTGGTTTCCCTGGGCCACATTGGGAGAATTGTCTTGGGCCACATATAAAATACACTAACACTAACAATAGTTGATGAACTTTTAAAAAAAAAAAAGTCTGTACATAATTTTTGTGATATTTGCCACCACAGATATACCAAAAAGTCCTCACATTCAAAGGGTTGGACACGGCTGATAGTGAGAGATATCAAAAACCGTCATCAGACCAGGTGCAGTGGCTCACACCTGCAATCCCAGCATTTTGGGAAGCTGAGGCAGGTAGATCACTTGAGGTCAGGAGTTGGAAACCAGCCTGTCCAACATGGTAAAACCCCATCTCTACTAAATATACAAAAATTGGCTGGATGTGTTGTCAGTTACTTGTAATCCCAACTACTTGGGAGGCTGAGGCACAAGAATCACTTGAACCTGGGAGGCAGAGCTTGCAGTGAGCTGAGATCATGCCACTGCACTTTAGCCTGAGCAAAAGAGTAAAACTCTGTCTCAAAGAAAAAATAAAAAAGAAAGAAAAAAAAATTGTCATAACCAGCCATCCAGGATTTATTAAAGATGTATTAGTGCTGTGCACGCTATTAAGCATTGAATACTATTGGGGCTCAGAAAATGATATGCAAAAGTGTGGTGCTTTGCCATGCTGAGTGCTTTGGGAAGAAAGATATTGGAAAGGCTTCAGAAACAAAGTATCCCTCTGACCTTCTCCTGTCCTCCTGAAATGGCCTTTGCAAAATTATGATGGTAAGAAATCTAACAGAGTTGACTTCATCTTGCTTCTGACTTCCAAGAAGTCATTGGTCATTCCTGGGCTTAGGCCAAGCTAATGAGGAATTTAGTCTATAGTTTAACCTTAAAGCAAAAGTGATAATAGCCCTTCCCCAAACTAAATCACCTTTGTAAAATTAATAAGGTTCAGATTATGAGAGGCGCCTGAATTCTGATAAAATAGGCCTAGTTTCTTTCTCTGCTGCATGGCCAAGCTGCATATTTTTCACACTTGTATGCTCTGCTTTTCTTTCAAATGTAAATTCTAACTTTAAGTAATTTCTTTGCTCCTGCATCAGTGTGTAGGCTGTTAGAAGCAGCTAGGCAACTTCTTCAATGCTTTCCTGCTTAGAAATTTCTTTTGCCAGGTACCCTAAATCATCACTCTCAAGGTCAAACTTTCACAGATCCCTAGGGCATGAACAGAATGCATTCAGGCTCTTTGTTAAGGCATAACTTATGTGACTTTGCTACACTTCCCAATAAATTCCTCACTTCCAACTGAGACCTCGGCATCCTGTATTTCACTGTCAATATCACTATTAGCATTTTGGTCACAATTACTTAACCAGTCTTGAAGAAGTTCCAAACATTCCCTCATCTTCCTATAATTTGCGATCTTTCCAAACTCTTCCACACTCTGCCTGGTACCCGGTTCCAAAGTCTCTTCCACATTTTTGGTATCTTTATAGCAACTCCCCACTCCTCAGTCTCAATTTTCTGTATTAGGCCATTCTTGTATTGCTCTAAAGAAATAGGTGGGACTGTATATTGCCATAAAGAAATAGGTGGGACACAGAAAAGAGGTTTAATTGGTTCATGGTTCCGCAGGTCACACAACAATTTAGTTGAGTCATGAATCACAAGTCCAGGTAGAGTTAGCCATCCTCAGAAATGCAAAAGTCTAAAAAGACACCTCAAAATTGTAGAACCTTACGTTCTACAATAGTGATGTTAACTACAGGTGTAATTGGGGAAATTATAAATCTTGTGACGTCCATAACAATGGATGGTTATTATTTATGCCTACAACTTAACAGAATTCAGGCCCCTCTCATACTCAACCTTGTGTTTAATTGTTTTACAAAGGCTGTTTAGTTTTGGAAAGGGCTATTATCATCCTTGCTTTAAGGCTAAACTATAAACTAAATTTCTCCCAAAGTTAATTTGGTCTATACCCAGGAATGACCAAGGACACCTGGGAGGTTAAAAGCAAGATGGAGTCAACTATGTCAGATTTCTCTTACTTCATAATTTTGCAAAGGTGTTTTTACAATGCCATGGTCTGGGAAAATTGATTTTGTCTGTGCAGTAGTCAGGAAGAACCCATTACACTATCTGTGTCAGAACTTGATCAGTGAAGCACATCCCTATGAGTGACACAATGAAAGGAAAGTGTTATAGGGATTAGATATAACACAATTGTGAAAGCTGGTAATAAGTCTATACAAAGCTGTTAACTTTATGTCTAGTGGGACCATGAAGTCATGATAGGTCACCCTAGCCAGTGGTCAGGAAAGGGAGCTCCATATAATTTGGAGGAGAACAAAGAACAACTGGAATGTACAAGGACAAAATAAAACCTATCTCTTTAGTTTCCCACATCTTAACTTGATATGAATGATCTACAGGAAAATCTTGTTTTATTCAATGTTTACCACAGAATTAAAGACATACCTGGGTCATTGTATAGAGAAGTTGTAAAAGAAGATTTTGTGGGAGCTGGTAGAGGTGTAGATCTGGGTGCTGTCTCATGCCAGTTTCTGAGTTAACAGAACAAACACAACAGGTATGATATGCCATATTGTCAGGCACCCTATACCAAACTCAGTTCATTAAAATGGCTTTTCACTCACTCCTAGCTTACAAATATTGCACAAATTTTTGTATATCCAAATTAAATATCTTAAATATCTCCAATCTGGTACTGCAAAGAAAAGGCCCATTTCAACTTTCCTAAATTGGCATAGTAAAGAGATGTTATGTTCCAATCTTTGTCAATTTGGCATCTATATATATATGTCTTTTAATTTTACTTAACTTCATAGTATAGGTAATAGCAAAGGCACATTTCCATCTTAAATTATACTAGTATCCTTTATACAACCAAAAACGTGCTGACTCTCCTTCAAAAGGATATGATGTTTTTCTATGTAACTTGGCAATGTTCATTTCTAATCGAACCACACTGACCCTTTTATGGTTTGTAACTTAAATACTGAGATGTGAGATTAAAACATTTTATGTTATATTACAGGGGAAAGGGAGAGCAGAAGATGACAATTAATGTATTTATAAGTATATTTATATGAGAATAGGAAGAAATATTTATTTATAACTATTACAGTCAGTCATGTATCCATACCTGCCATTTGTAACAATCTTCATACACTGCCTTTTCTACATAGTCTTTGCTCTAAGCAAGCACTTTGCTAGTTATAGTTTTTGGCCTGGTGAGTTGACCCAAACTTTCTTTTCTGAGCAGTCTGGTTCATTATCAGTCCTGTCTAAATGTAATTGTAGTTTACCATTGTCTTTTATCACTTGTCATTGAAGTACTGAGCAGCACCCTTCTGCAAACGGAAGTATTGCAGGTATGCTTATTCTTAACCTCATTATTCGGTAGTAACTCAATTTCCTTAAAATAGTTAAAATTACTTACCACAGTCAGTACAATCACTCCTTTCTTTGTCCATTGATTCACTTGCATGAGAAACCTAAAGTGAACTAAGTGTTAAATTTAACTTCAGTTTTAACAGCACAATTGATAGTGACTCATGGTAGAGGCAATACTCCCTTGTGAACTAAGATGCCTAGATCAGAAGAGCCCAAATTCACAATTATTGAAAATAATATTTTTGTTAGCAGATTATTGAATTATTACAGAAAGAAAACATTCCCATTTCTATGTTTGATTCCCAGGCCTGCAAATACTGACCAGGAATGAACAGAACCACATATTGGTCACTGATTTAGAGCATATACTGCATTCCAGGGAAATTACCCAAGTGCTCAAGATACTGCCAAACAAGTGGTGTCATACCTGATTCTTGAAAATATCATTCTGCTATTCTATCAAGGCAAATGATTCAGGATGATGGAAAACAAGATAAGACCAGTGAATTTCATGAGCACAATCCAATTATCACACTTATTTTCTAAAATAAATAGTGGTTTGGTCAAAAGCAGTGCTGCACAGAATACCATAATGTTTAAGAAAATCGATAAGCACATGAATATGGTTTTTCCAAAAGCTCTGTGGACAGTGAATGGAAATCCACATCAAGACAAAATGTTTAACCAACGATACTAAAGCACTGTCCTTTTCACGAGAGGTGAGTTCCAATGCAATCAACCTGTCACAAGGTGGTGGGTTGAGCTCCAAAGAATGGTGCTATTTTTGAGTAGATTGAACATTCATCAATGGCTGTTGCCAGATAAGACTTTAGAATATAAGTCCATTTTTTTCTGATGCCATGGATAGTACACTTGTGAACACAGCAACTTGGTTTGTGAGGACAAAGACCGACTAACACCCACAGAAATCATCAACCTACTTGCAAAATCTATGACAATTCCCCTCATCTGAGATTGTTTTTTGGTGAACATTCGCATAGAATATAAATGTCTTTATATTCTCAGCACATTTAAAAGATCTCCTCATGTACCTTTACTCTAGACCCTCTTGCAAAAATTTTTAAGACTTGTTACTTGAGAGTCTCTGATCATTGAGCAAAAACATTATTCATTATCTATAAATTAGTGTAGATTTATACCTCTGAACGTCTCTTGTCTCAGGCAAAATGAACAGTTGTATGCATGGCTCAATGTCCTCCCCATTAAAATAATTTTTCTTTGCTACTGTTCTTCAAGGACACCCTGGAGCGGGGCTGTATTTTTGCAATCACTTATTTTCATGTAGTTCCAGCATTTTATAGAGCCATTTGTAAACCAGACCCATTTTTTTGTAGTCAGATTTTCATAGATGAATATGAAAGTATTAGGATGATTGAGATAAAGGAGGAAGTGTGGCAGAATTAGGAGACATAGATATCAGAACAAAATATTCTTGTGAATTTCTTATGCCTTCAGGGCACACTTGAATGAAATGTCTTATACATGACATCATTTAATGTTTATAAATGTTTGATAAATGAGTATCATTGTTCAAACCACTGAACTTTATGATTTTATCAATCAGATACCTCCGGCAATTTATAATGGGTAGATCAGGGCAAACAGTAACTTGTGAGTTAATGGTCAAGTGTTCATTCTCTGCTATGGCCCAGTGGCAAGTCAGATGCTGCTTCTTTTAAAAAGAAACATTGTCTATAGAGAATGACTAGCTTGGCTCTAAAATCATAATGGTATGTCCCAAAACCCTAATAATTTCGCCAAATTTTTTTGTGGAAATTACTTCTTATCTCTGGTGAACATATGTTTCACCAAGGTGTTTAAATTTGTTGTTTCTTCCTGATCACCAGATTTAATCAGTATTGGGAGAGGGAATCCAGCATGGGCCTTGACTGTGTCCCTATGTATTCTTGCAGGATAGGCCAAGAATGCGTGGCTCTAATTACTCAGGCCATTTTTAGAGTTGTGTTTGCAGTTAACAACTTTGAGTGATGAGGTAACATCTCCCCCAGTGCAAACAATAAGCATGCTTCCGCTTGCTTTTCTTTTGCTTGTTTTAAAAGTGGTGAATTTCCAAAGCTCAGCTTGGATTTGTTTTTTTGTCCTATAGCCCACTGAATGTACACACATCTATCATGGGTCCTATGTCATCCACATGGCATTTGAGAGAAGATGGGGAATTAGCACTAACCAGGAAGGAATTTAAAATACTGCTCTTGATGTGAGTAATAAAATCCTATGTCTGTGGTCCAATAGTCTCATGTCTTCTGGAACCCATGAAACAGTTACAGACTAACTTGTATCCATTAAATAGGGTAAAAGCTCAGATTCTGCACAGTTTTTGACAATAAACATAATCTCAATAATAAAATGATTCAGCATGGTAATCTTTGAAATAGAGAGGCTGTTGAGTTCCCTGAAGATTAAGGGCTAGAAAATTGACATAGCCTAGAGAGGAGAGCAAGGTACCCTGTCATCCTTGTCAACTGAAAACAAAATGCTTCTGATAATTGTTTCTAGCAGGTATAAGTTAAAATAATTTACCAAACCAATGTTGCATATCACATGTCAGAGGATGTATTAATTTGTTCCAATTGTGTATCCGTCCTTGAAAAAATACCTGCAATTGTAGTCATCACCCAATTGTGATAGTCCACTGTCATTCTACAAGATGCATCTGAACAGGAATGTGTGAATTATCACCCCTGCATTTTACAAGTTCTTGGTGATGATACTAATCACTGCAATTCCTCAGGATTGTGGTATTGCTCTTAATTTTTATAGAGAGGCATTCATTTGACTTCCATTTGGCCCTTCCTGCTATAGTAGTCCTATTTAAAGGGTCAGAGAATCAATGTGAAGATTCTGCCAGTTACTAAGTATGTTTATTTCCAATTTAGCATTATAAAGTTGAGAAAATACCATAAGGTATTTTGAGGGGCCCATTGTAAGATGAACACAAGCCAAAACTTTATCCATCACCTTACTTCCTATTGTCCTACTTTGGATGGTGAACCAGTGTGCTCTTTTAAGTGTTTAGCAGTTACTGTCAGTTCAGTGCCAATATGTGGTAATACCAAAAAGTCTGGTTATTTTCCTATAATGTACATTCACACTAGTAATACCCACACATCCCTTTGGGGAAGGTTAAGAAGAAGAGTTATAATATAAAAGTTGGGGCCATCTTCTGCTTCAATCAAGGTATTCTGAATTTATAAAGTAGCTCAGATTTTTCTGAGTAGCAATTAATCTCTGTGTTAGTGACTGTAGTTAGATTTCTGTTCAGCTGAATTAAAGATTCCTGATTATACAAATCAAATCAGATTATCTTTGGTAGTTTGCTTATCTGTCTCAGATCCATCATGGATAATATGATCAAAGCTAATACCAAAGATTTTTAGGAGTCAAATCATTTGATTGCTGCTTTGGCTCTTCAGCCCATAACGGCCATCTCTGCTACCTTGTTTTATGAGTAAGATCTACCGCTTGGCCCCAGTATACCAGGATTCACTCATCCACATGGAATCCAGAGGGCCTAGTTCAATGGTATCTGTTCCCACTGTTATGGACAACCTACAAAGAATATCCAGCTCAGATCTGGTGATATATTTCATATATCACTGGGTATGGTGCACTTATTTCTATCAAGGGCCACAAGAGAAGATTAGAAAGTAATGGAGGGAGTGGCTGGACACCCATATTCTTCTCAGCATGTATCTGGAACTGGGTTTGAATTCCTTTCTCAAATTCAATCCTCTACTGTTAAGGGGCAAGTACCAAAATATGACAATACATTATTTTTAATAAGGCACTGTTAGATTCTGAGTTGGGAGTATTATATACGGAAGCTAATAGAATTCTGTTATAGAAAACTCTGTGAAACTCTGGGGACAAGCAGGTGACCAAATGTGACGGCTATTCTTCCAGCCTAGCATAGTACTCAGCACAATAGAGAATCTATGGTTTGGGGAACAGTGGAAGATGAGACCTGTGACAAAGATATTGACTCAATTGTGTTGGGGACCATTGTTGACAGTGGCAAAGACAAGGATCCAGTAAGTGGACTGCAGAAACAGGTTTCTGGCAAGGCTGGACTGAGCAGGAAAGGAAGAAAATGGATTATAGATATAGAAAATGGCACTATTCACTATATATTCACATAAGTTGTTTTCTTAGGGGTGTCTCTGAAATGCTGATTCTTTATTGAGTTTCACTGCCTGTTTATTTCCATGAGCAGATGTGGAGTTACTATAATTTAAACACAAAAGCAAAGGTGACTTTGTCTACACAGTCTTTAAGTCCAGGTGACCTATATTAAAACAAACAAACAAAACCACTCAAAGTAGTACAAAGGTTTGTTTGAGGAGGTATAAAAATAAAAAAGTGATAACTTTCACTCTTTTGCTTTAAAATAAATAATTTGTTGCATTTAAGGAAAACAAATATTCACCTTAAAAAGGTGCATTGGTGAAATTGAGTTCAAGAATTTCTTAAAAACAAATTAAGTTTCTACTACTATAAGTAGCTTCAATAAAAATAGGAAAGTAGATTATTTGAAAAAATGTATTTTAAGAGCTCAGTGCTTTTATTTTAAGCAATTCCAATCAACTTTGTGTGTTGAATCTATTTTTCATTTGATTGATAGGATCGATTTCTACAAACTACATTATAGTTGTGAGGTTATGTATGGCATTTGGCACCGAGATTTAAGAAGTAATCATAGGTTGTATATTGTTTCTGAGAAATTGATGGTATCACACTGTTATTTATTTCAGATTTCTCCAAGGACTTTCTTCAGTTTTGCTATATATTTTCCAATTAAGAAACGTGACAAAAAATTCTACCTTATAGTATGCATATTGAACTTGGTTTTATATGTATTGGAATCATTTTGAAGGGGAAACTTGTTTATACCAGATAGAATCAAGTGAGGTATAAAGGCAATAAACTCCTGCTTTTATGTAGTTTTAGAACTTGGATAACTAGGAGGTCAAATGTAGTACATCTGCACTGAGATCTGCCATACCAGCTCTTTTAAAATCCAGAGCATTGGCTTCAAATTGGAACAGAATTTCTCACTAAAAAGATATCATTCAAAATAAATAGTCTCTTACTATCACTATGTTTTCATTAAAAAGTAAAATATGTTGTTCATTTTTAAAAAGGTGTATTTTTTTCCCTAAATGTGTTTTGCTGATCAGAACATATACCTTTCATAAAAATTTATGTGCGTACATGGAAAACTAACTCCAAGATGTTGCTGTACTTTTGCACATGAGCAGACAGCTGGCAACCAATCTCCCTGATTATGCAAAGCTGGAATTATAGCAAGAATTACTGACAGACTGATAGGTTTGGATTTCCCACTTCAAAAGTGGTGAATTGTTTCCTTTATGTTTGGTGACAAATGATCTACCTAGCTGCTTGTCCATGCAGAGAAGCTTGGAACAAGCAGAGAAGTTTACAAGGCTGCTGACACTCATGAGAGTTGACTGTAAAAAGTAAACTTTTACTGGAAATGAATTGTTTATTTTTATTTTTTTATTATACTTTAAGTTCTAGGGTACATGTGCACAACAGACAGGTTTGATACATAGGTATACATGGCCATGTTGGTTTGCTGCAGCCATCAACTCATCATATACATTAGATATTTCTCCTAATGGCATCCCTCTGCCAGTTCCCAACCCTTCGACAGGCCCCAGTGTGTGATGTTACCCACCCTGTGTCCAAGTGATCTCCTTGTTCAATTCCCGTCTATGAGTGAGAAGATGCGGTGTTTGGTTTTCCATCCTTGTAATAATTTGCTGCGAATGATGGTTTCCAGCTGCATCCATGTCCTCGCAAAGGACATGAATTCATCCTTTTTATGGCTCCATAGTACTCCATTGTGTAAATGTGCCACATTTTCTTAATCCAGTCTATCACTGATAGGCATTTGGGTTGGTTCCAAGTCTTTGCTATTTTGAACAGTGCCGCATTAAGCATATGTGTGCTTGTGTCTTTATAGTAGCATGATTTATAATCCTTTAGGTATATACTCAGTAATGGGATTGCTGGGTCAGATGGTATTTCTAGTTCTAGGTCGTTGAGTAATCGCCACACTGTCTTCCTCAATGGTTGAACTAATTTACACTCCCACTAACAGTGTAAAAGTGTTCCTATTTCTCCACATCCTCTCCAGCATCTGTTGTTTCCTGACTTTTTAATGATTTCCATTCAACTGGCATGAGATGGTATCTCATTGTGGTTTTGATTTCCATTTTTCTAATGACCAGTGATGATGAGCATTTTTTCATGTGTCTGTTGGCTGCATAGATGTCTTCTTTTGAGAAGTGTCTGTTCATATCCTTTGCCCACTTTTTGATGGGGTTGTTTTTTTCTTATAAACTTGTTTGAGTTCTTTGTAGATTCTGGGTATTAGCCCTTTGTCAGATGGCTAGATTGCAAACAATTTCTCCCATTCTGTAGGTTGCCTGTTTGCTCTGATGGTAGTTTCTTTTGCCATGCAGAAGACCTTTAGCTTAATTAGATCCCATTTGTCTATGTTGGCTTTTGTTGCCATTGTTTTTGGTATTTTAGTCATAAAGTCGTTGTCCATGCCTATGTCCTGAATTGCATTGCCTAGGTTTTCTTCTAGAGTTTGTATAGTTGTAGGTCTAATATTTTAGTCTTTAATCCATTTTGAATTAATTTTTGTATAACGTGTAAAGAAAAGGATCCAGTTTCACCTTTCTGTATATGGCTAGCCAGTTTTCTCAACACCATTTATTAAATAGTGAATCTTTTCCCCATTTCTTGTTTTTGTCAGGTTTGTCAAAGATCAGATGGTTGTAGATGTATGATGTTATTTCTGTAGCCTCTGTTCTGTTCCATTGGTCTATGTCTCTCTTTTGGTACCAGTACCATGCTGTTTTGGTTACTGTAGCGTTGTAGTGTAGTTTGAAGTTAGGTAGCCTGATGCCTCCAGCTTTGTTCCTTTTGCTTAGGATTGTCTTGGCCATGCGGGCTCTTTTTTGGTTCCATATGAACTTTGAAGTAGTTTTTCCAGTTCTATGAAGAAAATCATTGGTAGCTTGATGACAATGACATTGAATCTATAAATTACCTTCAGCAGTATGGCCATTTTCACAGTATTGATTCTCCCTATTCATGAACATGGGATGTCCTTCCATTTGTTTGTGTCCTCTTTCATTTCAATGAGCAGTGGTTTGTAGTTCTTCTTGAAGAGGTCCTTCACATCCCTTGTAAGTTGGATTCCTAGGCATTTTATTCTCTTTGAAGCATTTGTGAATGGGAGTTCACTCATGATTTGGCTCTCTGTCTGTTATTGGTGTATAGGAATGCTTGTGACTTTTGCACCTTGATTTTGTATCCTGAGACTTTGCTGAAGTTGCTTTTCAACTTAAGGAGATTTGGGGCTGAGACAATGAGGTTTTCTAAGTATACAACCTGTCATCTGCAAACAGGAACAGTTTGAATTTCTCTTATCTTAATTGGATATCCTTTATTTTTTTCTCTTGCCTGATTGCCCTGGCCAAAACTTCCAACACTATGTTGAATAGGAGTGGTGAGAGAGGCCATCCTTGTCTTGTGCTGGTTTTGAAGGGAATGCTTCCAGTTTTTTCCCATTCAGTATGATATTGGCTGTGGGTTTGTCATAAGTAGCTCTTATTATTTTGGGATATGTTCCATCAATACCAAGTTTATTGAGAGTTTTTAGCATGAAGGCTGGTTGAATTTTGTCAAAGGCCTTTTCTGCATCTATTGAGATAATCATATGGCTTTTGTCTTTGGTTCTCTTTATGTGATGGATTACATTTATTGATTTGTGTATGTTGAACCAGACTTGCAGCCCAGGGATGAAGCCGACTTCATCCTGGTGGATAAGTTTTTTGATGTGCTGCTGGATTCAGTTTGCCAGTATTTTATTGAGGATTTTTGCATCGATGTTCATCAGGGATATTGGTCTAAAATTCTTTTTTGCTGTGTCTCTGTCAGGCTTTGGTATCAGGATGATTTTGGCCTCATAAAATGAGTTAGGGAAGATTCCCTCTTTTTCTATTGATTGGATTAGTTTCAGAAAGAATGGTACCAACTCCTCTTTGTACCTCTGGTAGAATTCAGCTGTGAATCCATCTGGTCCTGGATTTTTTTTTTGGTTGGTAGAGTATTAATTGTTGCCTCAATTTCAGAGCCTGATATTGGTCTATTCAGAGATTCAACTGCTTCCTTGTTCAGTCTTGGGAGGGTGTATGTGTCCAGGAATTTATCCATTTCTTCTAGATTTTCTAGTTTATTTGCGTAGAGTTTTATAGTATTTTCTCATGGTAGTTTGTATTTCTGTGGAATGGTGGTGATGTCCCCTTTATCATTGTTTATTGTGTCTATTTGATTCTTCTTTTTTTTTTCTTTATTTGTCTTGCTAGCAGTCCACCAATTTTGTTGATCTTTTCAAAAAAACCAGCTCCTGTACTCATTGATTTTTTTGAAGAGTTTTTTATGTCTGTCTCTTTCAGTTCTGCTCTAATCTTAGTTATTTCTTGCCTTCTGCTAGCTTTTGTATGTGTTTGCTCTTGCTTCTCTAGTTCTTTTAATTGTGATATTAGGGTGTCGATTTTAGATCTTTCCTGCTTTCTCTTGAAATTTCCCTCTACACACTACTTTAAATGTGTCCCAGAGATTCTGGTACATTGTGTATTTGTTCTCATTGGTTTTAAAGGACATCTTTATTTCTGCCTTCATTTCATTATTTACCCAGTATTCATCCAGGAGCAGGTCATTCAGTTTCCATGTAGTTGTGTGGTTTTGAGTGGGTTTCTTAATCCTGGGTTCTAATTTGATTGTACTGTGGTCTGAGAGACAGTTTGTTGTGATTCCTGTTCTTTACATTTGCTGAGGAGTGCTTTACTTCCAACTATGTGGTCAATTTTGGAATAAGTGCGATGTGGTGCTAAGAAGAATGTACATTCTGTTGATTTGAGGTGGAGAGTTCTGTAGATGACTGTTACGTCTGCTTGGTCCAGATCTGAGTTTAAGTCCTGGGTATCCTTGTTAACCTTCTGTCTCATTGATCTGTCTAATATTGACAGTGGGATGTTAATGTCTCCCATTACTCTTGTGTGCGAGTCTAAGTTTCTTTGTAGGTCTCTAAGGACTTCCTTTGTGAATCTGGGTGCTCCTGTATTGGGTACAAATATATTTAGGATAATTGGCTCTTCTTGCTGAATTTATCCCTTTACCATTATGTAATGGCCTTCTTTTTCTCTTGATCTTTGTTGGTTTAAAGTCTGTTTTATCAGAGATGAGCATTGCAACCCTGCTTTTTCTTGTTTTCCATTTGCTTGGTAGATGTTCCTCCATCCCTTTATTTTGTGCCTATGTGCGTCTTTGCACATGAGATGTATCTCCTGAATACAGCACACTGATGGGTCTTGACTCTTTATCCAATTTCTCAATCTGTGTCTTCTAATTGGGGCATTTAGCCCATTTACATTTATTGCTATGTGTGAATTTGATCATGTCATTATGATGTTAGCTGGTTATTTTGCCCACTAATTGAGTGAGTTTCTTCATGGCATTGATGGTCTTTACAATTTGGCATGTTTTTGCAGTGGCCGATACTGGTCGTTCCTTTCCATGTTTAGTGCTTCCTTCAGGAGCTCTTGTAAGCCAAGCCTGGTGGTGACAAAATCTCTCAGCATTTGCTCATCTGTAAAGGATTTCATTTCTCTTTTACTTATGAAGCTTAATTTGGCTGGATATGAAATTCTGGGTTGAAAATTCTTTTCTTTAAGAATGTTGAATATTGGCCCCCACTCTCTTCTGGCTTGTAGAGTTTCTCCTGAGAGATCTGCTGTTAGTCTGATGGGCTTCCCTTTGTGGGTAACCCGACCTTTCTCTCTGGCTGCCCTTAACATTTTTTCCTTCTTTTCAACCTTGGTGAATCTGACAATTATGTCTTGGGCTTGCTCTTCTCAAGGAATATCTTTGTGGCATTCTCTGTATTTCCTGAATTTGAATGTTGGTCTGCCTTACTAGGTTGGCGAAGTTCTCTTGGGTAATATCCTGAAGAGTGGTTTCCAACTTGGTTCCATTCTCCCCATCACTTTCAGGCACACCGAACAAATGTAGATTTTGTCTTTTCACATAGTCCTGTATTTTTTTTGGAAGCTTCGTTTGTTTCTTTTTACTCGTTTTTCTCTAACCTTGTTTTCTCGCTTTATTTCATTCATTTGACCTTCAATCACCGATACCCTTTCTTGCACTTGATCAAATCAGCTAATGAAGCTTGTGTGTGTGTCATGAAGTTCTAATGCCATAGTTTTTAGCTCAATCCTGTCATTTAAGGTCTTCTCTACACTGTTTATTCTAGGTAGCTATTCGTCTAACCTTTTTTCAAGGTTTTTTAGCTTCCTCATGATGGGTTCAAACATGCTCCTTTAGCTTAGAGAAGCTTGTTATTACCGACCTTCTGAAGCCTTCTTCTGCCAACTCGTCAAAGTCATTCTCCTTCCAGCTTTGCTCTGTTGCTGGTGAGGAGCTGCAATCCTTTGGAGGAGAAGAGGCTCTCTGATTTTTAGAATTTTCAGCTTTTCTACTCTGGTTTCTCCTCATCTTTGTGTTTTTATCTACCTTTGGTCTTTGATGTTAGCAACCTGCAGATGGGGTTTTGGTGTAGGTGTCCTAACTGGGAGGTGTCTCTCAGAGCTCAAACGCCATGCTAGGAGAAACACTGCTGTCTTCAGAGCTGTCAGACAGGGACATTTAAGTCAGCAGAAGTTGTCTGCTACCTTTTGTTCAGCTATCCCCTGCCCACAGAGGTAGAGTGTAGAGGCAGTAGGCCTCCCTGAGCTGTGGTTGGCTCTGCCCAGTTCAAGTTTCACAGTCACTTTGTTTACCTACTCACGCCTTGGCAATGGTGGATGCCCCTCCCCCAACCAGGCTGCTGCCTCACAGTTTGATCTCAGACTGCTGCACTAGCCGTGAGCAAGGCTCCATGGGCATGGGACCCGCTGATCCAGGCACGGGAGAGAATCTCCTTGTCTGCCTGTTGCTAAGACCTTGGGAAAAGTGCAGTATTTGGGCAGAAGTGTCCTGTTTTTCCAGGTACAGTCTTTCATGGCTTCCCTCGGCTAGGAAAGAGAAACCCCCCGACCCCTGTGCTTCCTGGTTGAGGCAACACCGCACCCTGCTTTACCTCATCTCTGTGGGCTGCACCCACTGTCTAACCAGTCCCAGTGAGATGAACCAGGTGTCTCAGTTGGAAATGCAGAAATCACCTGTCTTCTGCATTGATCACGCTGGGAGCTGCAGACCGGAGCTGTTCCTATTTGGCCATCTTGGAACGGTGCTCCAGAAATGAATTATTTCAGTATAATTGGGGAAATATTCTTTGAGTTATGAATGTTTCATGAGCTGATTCTTGAAATTACTATCAAATCTAGTTCAAAGTTCTAAGAATGTTCAAATAATGTATGCAATATTGGTTTAGAAGTCATATGGTTAGCAAGAGTATATATACATACATTTATATTTGCATGTATGTTTGTATATATAATATGTGTAGGTGTATATATGTATACACACACAGACACACACATACATTATGAGTAAGGACAGAGAAATGAAATGCACATATCAACTGTGGAGCTTGTTTTCCCCCCTTATTTGATTTAGAAATAAATATAATATTTAGTATATGTCAGGAGATGGCAATTACTTTCTCCAATTTTACACTATACTGTTATGTATGTTGTAAGCTGTTTATCTGAGATTGACATTTCTGTTAGATTTCTTGATACTAGACTAATACTTTCTGCTAGAAATGCATGTATAAATTAGTGTTTGCATTTGTTTGATGTTCTACAAAATAAAAGAAATTGATGAAGTATCTTCATAGGCAAAGAGTGTCAGGGGAAAAATTTTAGGATAGCAGGATGATTCATTACTGAGCTAGGATCCTAACATCTGTTCTTGGAGAAAAATCAGACAAGTATTATTGCCTTAAATATACAAAGGTAAAATGTACGATCAAAATGGTGAGATCATAATTTTCTAGAAATAGGATATGAATGCATCCCTTCTATTTCCAAATATTCCTTCCATTAACCCGGACTGACTTACAACTGAAAATCTTTTTCTCATTCCTATCTTCATTTATCTCTTCTTCATTTCTGTGGTTTTCTAATACTCCTGTCAATTTTCAGTTCTTTTACTCTGTTTCTCCCTCATCTGTTTCTCTAAACATTTTTGTGCAAATGACTCTGATATTTTACCCTGTATGCTAATTAGAACTTTAGCATGCATTTTAATATAAGCATAGATGATATCTCTGAGTCAGGAGCTTTTGAAAGTATATATCTTCTTTGCCTATACAATTGAATTGTGGTCAACTGTCTGAATTCATATATATATTTCTTGAGCTATGATTATTTAACACAACTCTCCTTTGAATACATAGAATTTTGAAGATTGCCATTATTGAGTAAAAACTGAAGATATTTAGACTTCTTTAGCACCAGTTATCACACTAATTCTATCTGTAAAATAATTCTTTGATTTTCCTTCAATTTTTTTTAATTAGTTTCTCTGATGTAAACTGTTTAAAAGCATCTATTTTTTAAAACCAATATAATCTTAGCACAGTAGTGAGATATTAGCATTTACTGATTAATCCAATCACCTAGAAAATTGAGATGAACTTCTCATGTGCAGATATTTTTTTGTTCAAGTTGAGCAATCTATCCAACACACCACTTTCCACCCTCATCGATTCCTTACTTGATTCTAATTAAAATTGAACAAAATATATAAAATTGGGTTTATTCAACCCCCCTCTGTTCTCATAACTGTAGTGTTCAAATTAGAAAGAACTCAAACCATGAAAGATGCTTTACTCAAAATTAAAATTTGTGTTTTCCTCTCTCACTTGCATAGTGTATTCCCATTTGCCCTCCAATAGCAACTCAGGTCAATTTAACATGTGGATAATTGTTTATTTTGATTGCTACTTTTCTAAAAAGAAATTATGTTAGGAAAAGTGAAGATATATGATATCTCTCTGCACTTTAGCTAATGAGCTGCTGAAAAAGATTCACACAATTATGGAGAATGTTAAAATTCAAAGGCTTCGGGTATTCCTATCATACTATATCTTGTTCTATCTCAGTAAATGACCCCTTACTTTACCTCAGAGAGAAAACTGAGGACATCAAATTCCCACTCCTCCCTCAAACAGCTTACTTACGTTTATAACATCATTTCCTCCTTCGTAGCAGTGTAAACCAGAGTTTTCTCTTTTGTTTAAAACTGTCACCCATTTGACTTCTGTAGATCTGATTTACTTTCTTCTCAGAGACTTGTTTTTGAGTTATGCCCTTCCTTTCACAATTTCACATTTCCTATCTCAAGTATTTCCCTTGGATATATAAATGATATAATTTCTCTCTCATTTTAAAACGAAGCAAAAAATTCAGAATACATACATCCTTTTCATTGAATGTGGCAGAAAGAACTGGTTATCTCAAAATATCTCCCCCTTTTTTTACCTGAACTTGTGAGAGTTTTGTCCATCTGTTTTCCAATGTAATGTTCTGTCTTAGTACTTTACCCATGATCAGAGTTTTTTTTTTCTTCCACACATAGCCTATTGGTTCCCAAACATATACATCAGGCAAAACATTTCTCATGACCATTCTTAATTATCTATTTGCTTATTAGAATCCTCTATCTGGATATCCTACATGTGTATCCAAATCACCATGTATGCATTAGAATTCATTATCGTTTCAAAACCAGGTCTTGAACTTGTTGTTGCTGACAATGATGTTTGCCAAATTATCTAAATTATTCTAGACTGTGTATTCACTTTGTCTCCCAAAGCAGTTCACCAAGATTTACATTTATACCTCTTATATATCTCTCCAATTCATGTTTTCATTTTTATTCTTTTATGGCATGAAGCATCTGGAGAATATACGGAATAATACAGAATTAGTCCTGTTTCTCACTATTTCTCCTCCACAAAGCAAATATTTCACACTCCTTATCCTTCCATGAAGTTGTTGTATTGGTTTTATATTCCCTAATAATCAAAACAAAAAAAAAATCTACTGAATGCAAATAGGGCCCCGCATAGCTAAACTCTGCCTACCTATATGTATTCTATACCATGCACATTCATATAATATTCCCTCTAAGATCTGGAATGAAACTTTCATTGCTGATACACAGCTGATTTCACAACTCTGTGATTTTACAGATTCTCTTCCATCTGCTTGACATCTTTTTCCCCAGTCTATACTGTTACAGTTTGACTTACCCACCAAGACTCTTTCTCTCTGGGTAGCTTTTCCTGGTATATACAAATATTAATAAACAACAACAAGAAAAGCAGCCACCAAAAATACTTGATCTATTCAACTCTAAAGTAATATGTGCATCTGTTATTAAAGGTATTTTTGATATAAAAAAAAATTGTTTTTTGAAATACTCTCACTCTGTCCTGAAGGCTGGATTGCAGTGGTGCAACCACGGCTCACTGTAACATCTGCCTCCCAGTTCAAGCGATTCTCCTGCCTCGGCCTCCTGAGTAGCTGGGACTACAGGCGCATGCCACCACACCTGGCTAATTTTTTGTGTTTTTAGTAGAGTCGGGTTTTTTGCCATGTTGGCCAGCCTAGTCTTGAACTCCTGACTTTAGGTGATCCGCTTACCTCGAACTCCTAAAGTGCTGGGATTATATGCATGAACCACAGTGCCCGGCCTCAATATCAAAATTACTTTCATCTTAGTCTACCTTCCTTTTTAGAACAAATGTACTATATGGAGAAAAAGACATTTTGTTAATATTAATATTCCCAATGATTAGGATGATAATGTTTTAATTATTTACATAATCTCAAAAATAAACATTTATTTTCCCACTGATTGGTCTACTGGTCTGTTGGGCTCAGGTAGGTTCAACAAGACTTGGCTCCGGGTCACAGCTTGGGATATGATTTTCTCCTACTTTTTTTTTTGTGTGTGTGTGTGTACCCTGTGCTTCATGATGAACTTACTTGTTATGAAAAGCGATAGTGATAAATATCAATTTGTCTAAACTTCATATGTGCTATTCAATACATTTGTTGAGTCTAAATTTCAAGGTAAAACAAAGAAAAGTAACTCTATTTATACTAGTAAATTTTATTGAACATATAATAAATTAGGGCATTTTTCAATATTTCTTCTTTATTTATATAAAAAAATTAAAACACATCTAGCTACTTCTCTCCAGATTTTTTAGAAAGTCGAAGTTACAAAAGAAATATAGATGACTAAATATTCCACATATTCTTAAATTCTGAATAAATAATTAGTCCACAATTAGTGGCAAGAGTATAGAAATAAAGTATTTCTATAAAAACATAAAATGCCCTTAACAATAAGTTACATAGAAACTGTTAATGGATAGGCATGTGATTGCTTTCATGATGCAAACAACATGAATAATAAATTACCAGTGCTCTCTTCTGATAATGCTTAAACCTTAAGACCTTTTTTAGGAAATATAATCTAATGATGTTTGATTGTCTAACTGTAATATAAAGATGTAAATTATTGCTATCTATGTAGTAAACATTTGTTCTCTCAATGCAGCAAGATTCTTGTTATAGTTGATAATAATACAGTGTATTCACATTTCTTCACTGAGTTATTTACAAATACTTTACATTTTGTGATACTTTAAGCAGGGTTTATTAAGTTATTATACAAATTTTTGTTATATGTATATGAAATCTTTGATAAAAAATAATTGAAGGGATTATATTTCAGGCAGTATGTTTGGCCAGATACCCCAAAAAACCTCTTTCTGTTGAAAATAACTAAATGTGCTGTTAGTAAAGTTTTAAAAATATTATTTGTATGCATCATTGATCTGGCAAGAAAATAAAGAAATCTTCAGGTGCCAAAAACTCAGTGAAACCAAAAACTTCAGGCAAAAGCTAATAATTAAAACCTGCTTATACCCTGAATGCGCTATGGTAAGTCTTGACTTACAGTTCTTGCAACTTGCATGATGTGGTGGAAAGGAGATGAAACCCACTGGATGTATTGAATAAGAGGTATTTCACAGATTCCTGTTACTCGAAAGAGTGCATCCTTAGTGACAAGAGTAAACTAAAAATAAAACATCCTGACACTGAGAGAGACAGAATAAAAGATTACCTTTTTCAATATTGTCACCTGCTGGTGGAAAAGCCTTCTACCTTGTGTATTTGTAATTTCCACATAGATTTATGTCTTAAATAAATCCCATCTATATGGTCAATAAAACCTAACTTATAATTTGCTGCAGGACAGTTAGGCAAGTGGGTAGGTTCCCTGGTTTCTGACTGAAGCAATTGCAAATTTTTTATGATACATCCCAACTACAAAACTCAATGAATTCTCACAGATTAAACATCAAGAAATATGAGTTCATATTGACAAATAAGAAAATACACAGGAAAACAGAGCCAAATCAATTGAGGGCAAAAGTCTTCATGTAATAGTTAATTTTCACTTTTTTCTAATTTTTATTTTAGATTCAAGGGGTACATAAGCAGTTTTCTTACATGGGTAAATTTTGTGTCATGGGGGTTTGGTGTATAGCTAATTTTGTCACCCAGGTAACCAGCAGAATAACCAACAGACAGATTTTCAATCCTCACCCTCTTCCCATCCTCCACCTCTGAATAGGTCCCAGTGACTATCCTAAACAATTAACACAAGAATAAAAACCAAATGCCATCACATTTGGAAGTCACTTGTTGACTTCCATCACAGATGGAAGTCACATGTTGACGGTGTGAGAACTACTTTACTGGTTCTGCTGTAACATTGAGAGAAATACTTTTCTCTATTTCAGGTACTAATATTGGGCTCTCATTTCTTCAGCAGGTAAGCCTGTACCCTATAGCCTAACTAATCCATACAAAGTTGACAAAAGGAGAACATAATTAAGCCTTGTTTTCAGGTGTTTATGTAAGATTTGTTGGCACAGCCAGAAGCAGCATTGCAACTTCATTTAATGGCGGTTTAGAAAACGGGAGATGGAAAATCCTTCTAGTGGGAAAACCATCTAGTAGTATATGAATATGTAAATCTGCTTGGAAGGAGAGATACCTTAGGTAAAACTCTCAACCAATTAACAGCCATTAGCCATGACTAACTTCCATCTCCAGCTCCAATGCATTTGCTCTAATTTTGATCCTTTTCCACAAGTGGATAATGGGGAAAAGCACAGAAGTGCAAAAGGAATATATATTCAAAAATGTAAGGGCAAGAAGATGGAGGATATCTATTGTTTTCTGTGACATTTCATATGTAAGAACTAAGTTACATAGCTCTTACATGACTGTAAATAACGAGAAATGCTGCCTTCACACAGATAATCACATTCCTAGAAACAATGGCATTACCATGGGTAGAGGAACCGATAATAGAGGACTACTCACAATTAGCCATAATATAGTTGAAGTTGCTTATATATTATAACCCAGCAATTGCACTCCAAAGTATGTCTTCTTGTACATATGATCCAGGATACATCATCATTATTATAGTCATCAATGTTTATATAGTATTTAACATTAAACATTTTATATACTACTCATTTAATCCCATAAATATATGTAATTGTCATTAATAATTACAATTTAAAACCACTATAAAGAAAAAAGTCTACAACAACCCTATGAATTTCTAGTTTTCTCAAATAGATGAGGTGACAAGGAATAAGGAGTTAGCATAGCAAATAAGGATAGTTATGGAGTGTACAACCCTGTATAAGACACATCACATAGGGGAATAGTCATAGCAGCAGTGGTTGTCATAGCAGAACCAAAACATACCAAAACAAAGTGAAAAACAATTTAAATGACCATCACAATCGAATGGATAAATAACTTGTGATATATTAGTATCGTAAAATTTTTTATCACAATGAAAATCAGATCGTTGTCTGATGAATGATGCCTCTGGTCAGGGGAATGTAATAAACTATATGCAACAACATAAATAACTCTTAAAAGAATACTATTAAACGAAGAAAAGACAATTATAGGGTGTGCAAGTAGTATGATTTCTTTAATGCAAAGTTTAAAGTCAATATAAACAAAATATATTGGGAAATTAAAGATTTGGATTAAAACTGTAAAGTTGAGATATTTAATAAATGAAAAGCTCAGTATAGGTTCATAGTGATGAGTAGGGGGGAAATAATGGGAAATATTTACAGGACACCTCAGGGCTAAAAGTTGTACTTTCTTAAGTGGTGTCTAGTCTCTCTGCCTTATACATTTTGTCTAAGGTTTTGGTGTACCAGTACAATATTTAATAAAAACAAATCTAAGATAGTGTTAATAAGTCAAATTTATTAAAAATTTTTAAAAGTCTATAGAATTAAAAATAACAACATGGAGAGTCTTTGCATAAGTGTACAAAACATAATCTTTTATCTTGTTTGAAAAGTAAATAATTTGTAGATTTCATAATGGAAGAACTTTAGAAATTAAACAAATCATGACATTTGTGGCACTGAATTGCCTATAAGAATAAAGAATGAGAATCAGTGATGATAGAAATTGTAAGCAACAGATGAAAAATAAGAGATAAATATAAAATAATTTAAATGCATAATTGAATGTCAAACAACTGCATTATTTACTAAATTCATTAAAGTGAATTGTTTACCCACGCACAAATTATAATAAAGTGTTAGACAAAACATGTCATATTGTATCTTTGATGCTAACAAGTCTAGTTGACATTTGAGATACTCTGAAGAAAGAATTGTATCCAGGTTACTATAAATAAAGTGCAAAATTTTATACCAATAGAGAAGTTTCAAATGCAGCATAGGAAAGTAATTTACTTTCTTTATAATTTTTTGTTGGAGAACATACAATTGTAGCACTTCAATGTATCTAAAAGAAAAAAAAAATGTTTTATTTGGTCTGAGTCTGTCTCCATTTGTAAGAATACACCTTTTGTCTGGACATATTTGCTGAAATTGGAGAACCTTACGTGCAAATGCCTTGGGATATATGATTGCCAACAGCAGGAAATCTGAAAAATTGAGAAGCATAAATCATTGTCAGTTAGAAAACTGTCTAATATTGTTAGTAAAGAGAAAGCACAAAGGAATGAATTAGCATAAGGAACCTCAAGGCATTTATCTAAATGATGCAAACATCAGTTCTTTTAGAGAAAAACTTCAACACCTTGGAAATAAATAAAGTCATATACTAGTAGAGGACTAAGATTAATAAAGTGAGGTACTAAGGATATCTTCTGTCACTTCCTCTTGCCAGAGGCATGGTCCTGCCAAGAGGTCCTGAGTATGACATTTCAAAGCCTTTAAAAGTCATGTTTATGTTATCTTATAATTGTATTCAAAGAATTAGAGAAAGCTAATTATTAGAATACAGAGCTTTGATTTACTGTGCGATAACTAAATGCCAGATATTTAAGAGTGTCTAAAATCCTCTCAACAGTCTTGCAAAGTAGGTACAATCATCACTACTCTGAGTAGCAAAACTGAAGATTAGCAAAGTTAAGCATTTCTTCCAAAATCATACATCTAATAAGTGTGGAATGTGGACCTAGCTGTCTCGGACTACAAAGCTTACATGTTTTCAACTACACCAGCCTGCTTCATAAAGTTGCAGTAAGCTGCAAAAAGGACTCCATGGTTTTGTAACATTATGGGATGCACATGGCATTTAAGTACTAAAGAAAACTCTTCAGCAGAGGGTATAAAACTACATCTCATAATGAATGTGTTGTTCAATCACATGTAATATTTGTATAACAGAATTATCAGAAATGTGTCAAAGATGATGTCCATCTGTACCTGGATCACGGTGATAGTATTAGGAGTATGTGCATAAGTCCAAACTCATCAAATTGTGTACACTAAACATGTGCTTTTTTGTATATATCAATTATAATTCAATAAAGCTGTTAAAAATAATTAAGTAAAACAAAACATTGGTTTGGAAACTTTTGCATGTTCATTTATGATCTAAATTTTAATTAAGTAATTGAGACAACATTAAGGAATTAAGAATAAGAAAGATAATAACTAAAAAGAAAATTTGAGGCAAGATGGCCGAATAGGAACAGCTCCAGTCTCCAACTCCCAGTGCGAGTGACACAGAAGACCGGTGATTTCTGCATTTTCAACTGAGGTACTGGGTTCATCTCACTGGGGAGTGCCGGACGATCAGTGCTGGTCAGCTGCTGCAGCCCGACCAGCCAGAGCTGAAGCAGGGCGAGGCATTGCCTCACCTGGGAAGCACAAGGGGGAAGGGAATCCCTTTTCCTAGCCAGGGGAACTGAGACACACAACACCTGGAAAATCGGGTAACTCCCACCCCAATACTGTGCTTTAAGCAAACAGGCACACCAGGAGATCATATCCCACACCTGGCCGGGAGGGTCCCACACCCACGGAGCCTCCCTCATTGCTAGCACAGCAGACTGTGATCTACCAGCAAAGCAGCAGCGAGGCTGGGGGAGGGGCGCCTGCCATTGCTGAGGCTTAAGTAGGTAAACAAAGCTGCTGGGAAGCTCGAACTGGGTGGAGCTCACAGCAGCTCAAGGAAACCTGCCTGTCTCTGTAGACTCCACCTCTGGGGACAGGGCAATAACAAACGCAGCCGAAACCTCTGCAGACGCAAACGACTCTGTCTGACAGCTTTGAAGAGAGCAGTGGATCTCCCAACACGGAGGTTGAGATCTGAGAAGGGACAGACTCCCTGCTCAAGTGGGTCCCTGACCCCTGAGTAGCCTAACTGGGAGACATCCCCCACTAGGGGCAGTCTGACACCCCACACCTCACAGGGTGGAGTACACCCCTGAGAGGAAGCTTCCAAAGCAAGAATCAGACAGGTACACTCGCTGTTCAGAAATATTCTATCTTCTGCAGCCTCTGCTGCTGATGCCCAGGCAAACAGGGTCTGAAGTGGACCTCAAGCAATCTCCAACAGACCTACAGCTGAAGGTCCTGACTGTTAGAAGGAAAACTATCAAACAGGAAGGACACCTACACCAAAACCCCATCAGTACATCACCATCATCAAAGACCAGAGGCAGATAAAACCACAAAGATGGGGAAAAAGCAGGGCAGAAAAGCTGGAAATTCAAAAAATAAGAGCGCATCTCCCCCGGCAAAGGAGTGCAGCTCATCGCCAGCAATGGATCAAAGCTGGACGGAGAATGACTTTGACGAGATGAGAGAAGAAGGCTTGAGTCCATCAAATTTCTCAGAGCTAAAGGAGGAATTACGTACCCAGCGCAAAGAAACTGAAAATCTTGAAAAAAAAGTGGAAGAATTGATGGCTAGAGTAATTAATGCAGAGAAGGTCATAAACGAAATGAAAGAGATGAAAACCATGGCACGAGAAATACGTGACAAATGCACAAGCTTCAGTAACCGACTCGATCAACTGGAAGAAAGAGTATCTGCGATTGAGGATCAAATGAATGAAATGAAGCGAGAAGAGAAACCAAAAGAAAAAAGAAGAAAAAGAAATGAACAAAGCCTGCAAGAAGTATGGGATTATGTAAAAAGACCAAATCTACGTCTGATTGGGGTGCCTGAAAGTGAGGGGGAAAATGGAACCAAGTTGGAAAACACTCTTCAGGATATCATCCAGGAGAACTTCCCCAACCTAGTAGGGCAGGCCAACATTCAAATCCAGGAAATACAGAGAACGCCACAAAGATACTCCTCGAGAAGAGCAACTCCAAGACACATAATTGCCAGATTCACCAAAGTTGAAATGAAGGAAAAATCTTAAGGGCAGCCAGAGAGAAAGGTCGGGTTACCCACAAAGGGAAGCCCATCAGACTAACAGCAGATCTCTCAGGAGAAACTCTACAAGCCAGAAGAGAGTGGGGGCCAATATTCAACATTCTGAAAGAAAAGAATTTTAAACCCAGAATTTCATATCCAGCCAAACTAAGTTTCATAAGTGAAGGAGAAATAAAATCCTTTACAGATAAGCAAATGCTTAGAGATTTTGTCAACACTAGGCCTACCTTACAAGAGACCCTGAAGGAAGCACTAAACATGGAAAGGAACAACCGGTACCAGCCATTGCAAAAACATGCCAAAATGTAAAGACCATCAAGGCTAGGAAGAAACTACATCAACTAATGAGCAAAATAACCAGTTAATATCATAATGGCAGGATCAAGTTCACACATAACAATCTTAACCTTAAATGTAAATGGACTAAATGCTCCAATTAATAGACACAGACTGGCAAACTGGATAAAGAGTCAAGACCCATCAGTTTGCTGTATTCAGGAGACCCATCTCACACGCAGACATACATAGGCTCAAAATAAAGGGATGGAGGAAGATTTGCCAAGCAAATGGAGAACAAAAAAAAGCAGGGGTTGCAATACTAGTCTCTGATAAAACAGACTTTAAACCATCAAAGATCAAAAGAGACAAAGAAGGCCATTACATAATGGTAAAGGGATCAATTCAACAGGAAGAGCTAACTATCCTAAATATATATGCACCCAATACAGGAGCACCCAGATTCATAAAGCAAGTCCTTAGAGACTTACAAAGAGACTTAGACTCCCATACAATAATAATGGGAGACTTCAACACTCCACTGTCAACATTAGACAGATCAATGAGACAGAAAGTTAACAAGGATATCCAGGAATTGAACTCATCTCTGCAGCGAGCAGACCTAATAGACATCTATAGAACTCTCCACCCCAAATCAACAGAATATACATTCTTCTCAGCACCACATCGTACTTACTCCAAAATCGACCACGTAATTGGAAGTAAAGCACTCCTCAGCAAATGTACAAGAACAGAAATTATAACAAACTGTCTCTCAGACCACAGTGCAATCAAACTAGAACTCAGGACTAAGAAACTCAATCAAAACCGCTCAACTACATGGAAACTGAACAACCTGCTCCCGAATGACTACTGGGCACATAACGAAATGAAGGCAGAAATAAAGATGTTCTTTGAAACCAATGAGAACAAAGATACAACATACCAGAATCTCTGGGACACATTTAAAGCAGTGTGTAGAGGGAAATTTATAGCACTAAATGCCCACAAGAGAAAGCAGGAAAGATCTAAAATTGACACTCTAACATTGCAATTAAAAGAACTAGAGAAGCAAGAGCAAACACATTCGAAAACTAGCAGAAGGCTAGAAATAACTAAGATCAGAGCAGAACTGAAGGACATAGAGACACAAAAAACTCTCCAAAAAATCAATGAATCCAGGAGTTGGTTTTTTGAAAAGATCAACAAAATTGACAGACCGCTAGCAAGACTAATAAAGAAGAAAAGAGAGAAGAATCAAATCGACGCAATTAAAAATGATAAAGAGGATATCACCACCGACCCCACAGAAATACAAACTACCATCAGAGAATACTATAAACACCTCTACTCAAATAAACTGAAAAATCTAGAAGAAATGGATAATTTCCTGGACACTTACACTCTTCCAAGACTAAACAAGGAAGAAGTTGAATCCCTGAATAGACCAATAGCAGGCTCTGAAATTGAGGCAATAATTAATAGCCTACCAACCAAAAAAAGTCCAGGACCAGATGGATTCACAGCTGAATTCTACCAGAGGTACAAGGAGGACTTGGTACCATTCCTTCTGAAACTATTCCAATCAATAGAAAAAGAGGGAATCCTCCCTAACTCATTTTATGAGGCCAACATCATCCTGATACCAAAGCCTGGCAGAGATACAACAAAAAAAGAGAATTTTAGACCAATATCCCTGATGAACATCGATGCAAAAATCCTCAATAAAATACTGGCAAACCAGATTCAGCAACACATCAAAAAGCTTATCCACCATGATCAAGTGTGCTTCATCCCTGGGATGCAAGGCTGGTTCAACATTCGCAAATCAATAAACATAATCCAGCATATAAACAGAACCAAAGACAAGAACCACATGATTATCTCAATAGATGCAGAAAAGGCTTTTGACAAAATTCAACAGCCCTTCATGCTAAAAACGCTCACTAAATTCGGTATTGATGGAACGTACCTCAAAATAATAACAGCTATTTATGACAAACCCACAGCCAATATCATACTGAATGGGCAAAAACTGGAAAAATTCCCTTTGAAAACTGGCACAAGACAGGGATGCCCTCTCTCACCACTCCTATTTAACATAGTGTTGGAAGTTCTGGCTAGGGCAATTAGGCAAGAGAAAGAAATCAAGGGTATTCAGTTAGGAAAAGAAGAAGTCAAACTGTCCCTGTTTGCAGATGACATGATTGTATATTTAGAAAACCCCATTGTCTCAGCCCAAAATCTCCTTAAGCTGATAAGCAACTTCAGCAAAGTCTCAGGATACAAAATTAATGTGCAAAAATCACAAGCATTCTTATACACCAGTAACAGACAAACAGAGAGCCAAATCAGGAATGAACTTCCATTCACAATTGCTTCAAAGAGAATAAAATACCTAGGAATCCAACTGACAAGGGATGTAAAGGACCTCTTCAAGGAGAACTACAAACCACTGCTCAGTGAAATAAAAGAGGACACAAACAAATGGAAGAACATACCATGCTCATGGATAGGAAGAATCAATATCGTGAAAATGGCCATACTGCCCAAGGTAATTTATAGATTCAATGCCATCCCCATCAAGCTACCAATGAGTTTCTTCACAGAATTGGAAAAAACTGCTTTAAAGTTCATATGGAACCAAAAAAGAGCCTGCATCTCCAAGACAATCCTAAGTCAAAAGAACAAAGCTGGAGGCATCACGCTACCTGACTTCAAACTATACTACAAGGCTACAGTAACCAAAACAGCATGGTACTGGTACCAAAACAGAGATATAGACCAATGGAACAGAACAGAGTCCTCAGAAATAATACCACACATCTACAGCCATCTGATCTTTGACAAACCTGAGAGAAACAAGAAATGGGGAAAGGATTCCTTATTTAATAAATGGTGCTGGGAAAATTGGCTAGCCATAAGTAGAAAGCTGAAACTGGATCCTTTCCTTACTCCTTATACGAAAATTAATTCAAGATGGATTAGAGACTTAAATGTTAGACCTAATACCATAAAAATCCTAGAGGAAAACCTAGGTAGTACCATTCAGGACATAGGCATGGGCAAAGGCTTCATGTCTAAAACACCAAAAGCAACGGCAACAAAAGCCAAAATTGACAAGTGGGATCTCATTAAACTAAAGAGCTTCTGCACAGCAAAAGAAACTACCATCAGAGGGAACAGGCAACCTACAGAATGGGAGAAAATTTTTGCAATCTACTCATCTGACAAAGGGCTAATATCCAGAACCTACAAAGAACTCAAACAAATTTACAAGAAAAAAACAAACAACCCCATCAAAAACTGGGCAAAGGATATGAACAGACATTTCTCAAAAGAAGACATTCATACAGCCAACAGACACATGAAAAAATGCTCATCATCACTGGCCATCAGAGAAATGCAAATCAAAACCACAATGAGATACCATCTCACACCAGTTAGAATGGCGATCATTAAAAAGTCAGGAAACAACAGGTGCTGGAGAGGATGTGGAGAAATAGGAACACTTTTACACTGTTGGTGGGATTGTAAACTAGCTCAATCATTATGGAAAACAGTATGGCGATTCCTCAAGGATCTAGAACTAGATGTACCATATGACCCATCCATCCCATTACTGGGTATATACCCAAAGGATTATAAATTATGCTGCTATAAAGACACATGCACACGTATGTTTATTGCAGCACTATTCACAATAGCAAAGACTTGGAATCAACCCAAATGTCCATCAGTGACAGATTGGATTAAGAAAACGTGGCACATATACACCATGGAATACTATGCAGCCATCAAAAAGGATGAGTTTGTGTCCTTTGTAGGGACATGGATGCAGCTGGAAACCATCATTCTTAGCAAACTATCACAAGAACAGAAAACCAAACACCGCATGTTCTCATTCATAGGTTTGAACTGAACAATGAGATCACTTGGACTCAGGAAGGGGAACATCACACACAGGGGCCTATCATGGGGAGGGGGGAGGGGGGAGGGATTGCATTGGGAGTTATACCTGATGTAAATGACGAGTTGATGGGTGCAGCACACCAACATGGCACAAGTATACATATGTAACAAACCTGCACGTTATGCACATGTACCCTACAACTTAAAGTATAATAATAATAAATAAATTTTAAAAAAAAGAAAAAAAGAAAATTTGAAATGTGTGAAATTTCAAACTACATGTTCTAATGCCAACATCTTATTGGCCAAGGCTTTAAAAACAAACATATTGTACCTTGCACAATGTATCTTCTAAAGAAGGCTGCGAATGATCAAAGAAGTGTGCCTAAACAAAGAGAGACATTTTTAAAAGTAGAAATAAAATTGTGTCCAGATTAAGTCTCGGGTTATCACAGACTACGTTTATTTTTGAGCTAAAAACAAAACAAAACAAAAAAACAGAAGAAATCCTCTCTTCTATATCTATATGTACAATTAAATAGGTAAGTAGCTATTATAGAGCTATTTGGCATAGTACATTGCAGTAAATATTCCCGTGAAAAATAAGCACTTTCACATTAAGCATTAAGATGAAGTCATTTCCCAGTGTCCTGAATAATGTAATTTTCCCAAGACATTTTTTTTTTCACTCTGAGAGAATTGGCTCTCTGATCAAACCAAACCAAGACATTTTTAGGTATTTAAGAATTTACCCAGTGTTGTCTCATTGCTGTAGACATAATCAGTCTGTCCTGTATAATAGAAGCTGCTTTAGAAGTCAACAATTAAAAATATGCATTATATCTATCTATCTATCTATCTATCTATCTATCTATCTATCTATCTATATAATAGAGGCCAAGCATGGTGGCTCATGCCTGTAATCCCAGCACTTTGGGAGGCCGATGTGGGCAGATCACTTGAGGCAGGAGTTCGAGACCAGCCTGGGCAACATGGTGAAACCCTGTCTCTACTAAAAATGCAAAAATTATCAGGATGTGGTGGTGCATGCCTATAATCCAGCTACTTAGGTGGCTGAAGCATGAGAATCACTGGAACCCAGGAGGTGGCTGCAGTGAGCTGAGCTCGAACCACAGCACTCCAACCTGGGTGACAGAGTGAGACTCTGTCTCTTATTCTCTCTCTCTCTTTCTATATATATATATGTATATGTATACACACACATACATATGAGATATATATGATATATATATATATACACACACATCTCATACATATGTGTGTGTATATGTATACGTGTGTGTTTTATATATATTATTTATATATAAATATACACACACATATATATAAGAGGCAACTACAGAGAGCTCCCATATACTCTGGCCCCCTCCTTTACTCTATGATAGGCACTTAATGAATATAAAAATTGTAATTATTTAAAATATGCATGTATTTTAGCTCCAATGATTCCAGACTGAACAAGATTTTTATTCCAAAAAGTACTGAGACAATCATTATTCATTCCATTTACTTGTCCTATCTACAAGTCTAACTTGCTCATTAAATGGTATTTTTTACAATGTATATGGTGAACTGACTATAAGCATAAGCTTTGCAATTAGGCAGAACCTAGCTAAACCTTTGGTTTCACCAAATACCTAGTCTATCAGGTATCAAACCACAACAAGTTAGATTTTTAAAAATTTTAAAACAAATCTAAAATTGGTGACATGAGGAAAGTCCAATAATAACACACATTTTTCTACCTAAATCCTCAATCAGCAGATAAATAAAAGTTATAATATGAAGACAAAAATATCTCCTTATTATTGATAATATATCCATGATTGTGACTTATGTCTATGAGCAAAAAAATGAAGCTCCTTATATGAACCTCCTGCAGTAGACAGAGTCATTCACCAAGCATGCCTGACCTTATACAGCACATGGCAATGAACACAGTAGACCATGTACTCTATGCTAGGACCTCATTCCTGAGAAAGCAGAACCATTCAACCCAAGCATTTCCAACTTTACCAAACAAGGAAGTCACTCCATCCTCCCTGGTGACAAGAGAGTAAGAGGCAAGAGAAAGCAGAATGACAGAAATAGATGTCCCTCCACAAATCAGAAAATATCAGAAGTAGGAAAGAAGTGGCTCTGATCCCAACATTTTTAAAAGTGGAGTTTTCAATTCGAAAATAAATAAAATGCACTTAGAACATGAAAATTTTTCAACAAATATTAAGCATTATTAATTGGTATATGATCAGTGTCTTGTATTCTATATTTCTTCTTGTAATAAAACATTTCTTTGACAATGACTAAAATAGCTAATGCTGTAAAATAACTGCTTGTTAAATGTGCGGAATATAATAAGATTATGCATGTTTTCTCTATTTCAAATTCTGGGGTATGTTTTTCTCATCAGCATCTCTAGACCCCCTGGTCCCCAGTAAAGGAAAAATCTATTAACACATACAGTGTGAGATTTATACAGCAAAGTTTAAAATGCTTGTGAGAAATGACGAAACAGATGCTATTATATCCATCACACACACACTGTTTGTGGAAGTTGTAATTAGTTCTAGAATGCAATTTTACAATACATATAAAGAGCTTTAAAAATAATTTCAAGTATTTTGACCTGACAATTGTACCTATGAGAAAATATCTGAAGAACGAACAAAATATAAAAAACTCATTATAAACCATAATTTTAATCTCAGAAACATTTAGAACAATAAAAAATGAAGAACAACTTAATTGTTTTTCAATATGAGAAAGGATTAAATTATTCTAGGATACTTTTTATGTAGCACTAAAAATCACTCTAATGAATTTTTTATCAGTAGAGGAAACATTTATAAAGTGAAAAACAAGTTAATTGAATTATATATTCAATCATTCAAGAAAGTATATTCTATACTTACTAAATACCAGATACTTGTCTACTTTCTGGAAATATTATGAGTATAGACAAAGTTGCTAACCTCACAAGATGAAGTGGGGGCAAAGACCAATAACAAACAAAATAAAAATTAGATAATTCCATATTGTGATAAGATTTCCATTTCCAGAAAGATGACTATTAAATGTCCCTAATAGCATCTATAAATGAAATAATCCCAGTGGATTAGATGTTTAATCTTGCAGTTGAGATGTCATGAAAAGAAAGAGTCTGTGGATCCTAAAGCAAAGGGAAAGCATAGACAGGAAGGTAAGTGAAGGCAAAGTCGAATTTTGTTTTCAAGTGTCTCTCAACCCTGGAGCTCTTGGGCTTCCTCCTTTTGACCACAAGGGATGGAAGGTTTCTGAGTTAATGTCTGAGACCTCACCAAGGAGGGGAATTTTCAACAGCAAACAAATATTCAATGCAGATAATTAAAAGGTCTATATAGCCTCTGAAATACAAAATTTTCCAAATAGAAATATATAGATGAAAAATATATATGACAAAGGAGCAAAGGCAACATAGTGGAGCAAATGTAGTCTTCTCAATAAATGATATTACAACAACTGGACACCCACATGCCAAAAAAAAAAAAAATGAAATTACACACAGACTTTACATATTGCACAAAAATGAACTCAAAATGAATCATAGACCTAAATGTAAAGTGCAAATTATAAAAGACTTACAAGATAACAAGGGGGAAAATCTACATGTCCTTAACTTTGTGATGACTCTTCAGATACAACATCAAGGGCATGATCCATGAATAAAAAGAATTGATAAGTAGGTGAATGTATAAGCAATGATACATCAAGACAATGGAATCTTATTCAGAGCTAAAAAGAAATGGGCTATCAAGTCATGAAAAGTCATGGAGGAACCTGAAGTGTCTAATAAGAAATGAAAAAATATGTAGCCAACCTGAAAAGGCTAGATACCATATTATTCCAACTACAGTGTATATGACATGCTGGAAAAGGAAAAATATGGAGATAGTAAAAAGATCAATGGTTGCCAGTGGTTGAGGAGACAGAGGATGAATATGTGGAACCTAGGATCTTTAGGGCAGTGAAAGTATTCTGTATGATACTATAATGGTGCATACATTTACAAAACCAATAAAGTGTGCAACACCAAGAATGAACCCCAATGCAAACTATGGACTTTTGATGATAATGATGTGTCAATGTAGATTAATCGATTATCACAAGTGTGCTGTTCTGATGCAGTAAATCAAAAAGGAGGGAGGCTGTGTGTGTGGTAGGGGGCGGAGTATATAGGAGCTCTCTGTAGTCGCTTCTCAATTTTTTTTCTGTGAATCTAAGACTGCTCTAAAAAGTGAAGTCTGTTTTTAAAAACTAAAATACCTAATTTAATTTGGTATGGCATTCCTACTGCTTTATAATCTCAAATACTTACAATAAGTACACGTATAATATGACCTAATTATGTTTTATTTATAATTATTTTGACTTATCTTGACATCCAAGGAGTATAAGTAAATTCAGACTCAGTCTCAAATTAAATTTTCAAATTGTATATTTAATGCCAATTTTTAATAACATTTAATACCAATTATTGCTTAGTGATTCAAATTAGGAAAAAAAATCTTCTGTTTTAAGAAGTTTTAACCTTTTTGCCATTTCCTTGTTCTACTTTCTACCATTTATTTCTTCTACCTGCTGCTTAAACAATGAAGTGATTCATTAGAGCTTTACTGTAAGGTTTCAATTTTAATATAACACTAATATAACACTAAAACCACTAAGATAAATACATGCAGTATGATTTATGTCTATTCTTGATATTTTAAGAGCTAATGGTTCTCCCTCTCTATTAAAGCATTGCAAAAAGTATTTCATATATATATATATATATATATATATCTCCCAGTGGCAGCAACATCATACACCTCATCTAAGCATCTAAGACTGTGTTCAGGGTAAGGTTGGTCAGTTAAATTTGAATTTCATATTAACAACAAGCACTACTTTTTTTTGTACATATCTATGTCTCTGTCTATCTATGCAGCTAGAGATATAGATAAAAATGTATATATGTATGTATATATATAGAGAGAGACATAGATATGTACAAAAAGGTAGTGCTTGTTGTTTATATGAAATTCAAATTTAACTGAGCAACCCTACCCTGAACACAGTCTTAGATGAGATGTATGATGTTGCTGCCACTGGGAATCCTAGAACTCTCATTTTTCTTCTCTCCAACTTAGTGGTTAAATGTTTATAATCCTGGGAAATAAGGGATGCCTACTAAGCATATGAATACCTGAAATATAACTGCTTTGAGAAAGGCACAGATCTAGATAACTGGGTATGTTTTCATTCTTCTTCAAGTAAGTGCAAATACAAATAAATTCCTTGCAGAAGAGAATCTCTAGGCAGCTAGTAGATACATATTCCTGTATGAGGATCCCAGTCTTCACTATGTGTCCCATATGTGGCTACCTAAACAAATATAATAAAGCTTTTAATCACTTGACCCCAAAACTTTCATTTGGCACAAAGATATATTTTATTTACCAAACTTACAAAATTTAATTAATACTCTAATAAATTGCATAAAAGCAATGGTTAATTGCAAAATAGTCTAAGGTTGATGTCATCGCTAGCTTAATGTTTAATTTTTGTTGTTGAATAAAGAATAAATTTGGCCAGTTAATCATTCAATATCCATTGTGAAAATATAATGTATACTAATATTTTAATGTTAATATTATTGAATATTTCCAAAATTAGTACTAAAAACTTACTTTATAGGGCCTGGTGTCTTAAACTTCATGAATTCTTCATCTTGAGTTATATCAAACATCCATGTATATATTCCACTGGCTTAGATAGTACTTTAACTTAACTCTGTAACAAATGATAATTACGCAAGGTTTGAAAGAGCTGTAAAACCCATTGTGAAAACAGACCATGCAACAGGCTTGGCATCATGTTTCTCTTTTACTCATTAAAAGATGTTCATTTAATCCCTTATATTTGTTTTCCATGAGATTACACCTTCTTTGTAATAGTACAAGTTGGAGGCAGGGGGTGCCGACGGGGAGAATCTAGATAATGAGAAAGGATGTATTTCTGAAAGTAAAATATAACTGTTTATTCTTTCCTTTCCCCACACCTCATCACATCTTAATATTAGATTTATATTTGTATGACTTATACAATAAAGCTCCTTTTTTTCTATTTTAAAATTCCCTACATCTTATATTTGTTTTCACTTTGCTGCCCAAGTCCTCTAGATAATTAGAATTTTCTTCTCAAATTTTTCATCTTTAGTGTAAGGCCCTTGAACAGCGTGAGCCTTGTTGATTTATTCAGCTATAACCTTAAAACTTTGGCATCCAACTTTACATGTGAATGCTGCTGCTTTTCCTAACAAGGCCCTGGGAGGATGACCTTATTTAGTGTATGTTTTATTAGATTCATCCCTTGAGCTCTTCTTCCAAATAGGGACAGAAAAAGAAGGAAAACAAATGGAATGTCCCAACAGGGCTCATAAGTATGGTTCAACCCTTTCTTTTTTTTTTTTTTTTTTTTTTTAAATTTATTTATTATTATTATACTTTAAGTTGTAGGGTACATGTGCATAACATGCAGGTTTGTTACATATGTATACTTGTGCCATGTTGCTGTGCTGCACCCATCAACGCGTCATTTACATCAGGTATAACTCCCAATGCAATCCCTCCCCCCTCCCCCCTCCCCCCTCCCCATGATAGGCCCCGGTGTGTGATGTTCCCCTTCCTGAGTCCGAGTGATCTCATTGTTCAGTTCCCACCTATGAGTGAGAACATGCGGTGTTTGGTTTTCTGTTCTTGTGATAGTTTGCTAAGAATGATGGATTCCAGCTGCATCCATGTCCCTACAAAGGACTCAAACTCATCCTTTTTTATGGCTGCATAGTATTCCATGGTGTATATGTGCCACATTTTCTTAATCCAATCTGTCACTGATGGACATTTGGGTTGATTCCAAGTCTTTGCTATTGTGAATAGTGCTGCAATAAACATACGTGTGCATGTGTCTTTATAGCAGCATAATTTATAATCCTTTGGGTATATACCCAGTAATGGGATGGCTGGGTCATATGGTACATCTAGTTCTAGATCCTTGAGGAATCGCCATACTGTTTTCCATAATGGTTGAACTAGTTTACAGTCCCACCAACAGTGTAAAAGTGTTCCTATTTCTCCACATCCTCTCCAGCACCTGTTGTTTCCTGACTTTTTAATGATTGCCATTCTAACTGAGAGAAACAAGAAATGGGGAAAGGATTCCCTATTTAATAAATGGTGCTGGGGAAAATTGGCTAGCCATAAGTAGAAAGCTGAAACTGGATCCTTTCCTTACTCCTTATACGAAAATTAATTCAAGATGGATTAGAGACTTAAATGTTAGACCTAATACCATAAAAATCCTAGAGGAAAACCTAGGTAGTACCATTCAGGACATAGGCATGGGCAAAGACTTCATGTCTAAAACACAAAAAGCAACGGCAGCAAAAGCCAAAATTGACAAATGGGATCTCATTAAACTAAAGAGCTTCTGCACAGCAAAAGACACTACCATCAGAGTGAACAGGCAACCTACAGAATGGGAGAAAATTTTTGCAATCTACTCATCTGACAAAGGGCTAATATCCAGAACCTACAAAGAACTCCAACAAATTTACAAGAAAAAAAACAACCCTTTCAATTTTATTCCTAATGAAGAAATGTTAAGCTTAGTGAGTAGGCTGCCTCTACCATAACTTTACCCACACATAAAATGACTGTCTTAGTATTAGACTAAATATCTCCTTACTAAAACTGGTGTTACTCTCAGATTAGTATTTTATGCTTTTGTTATTGCCTGAATAACTTTACATAATTTTAACTATAACAAAAATCTGTATAAAACCGGCAACCACTTTGAGGTCATATTTTGCAACATTTGGGGTCATACTTCGCAAATATGCCTCATAATTCTTTGTCCATTAGTATTCTTTTACTAGTTTAAATGTTCACTCTGAGTTCTTAGTTTTCTCAAGGCCTGTTATGCTTTTATACTGTTAATATTCAAAAAATGAAAATGTGAAAAAATGATTAATGGTGGCATGAAAAAAATAGTTGCTCAGGAGTATATGTTGACTTGTTTGGACTGTTGAGAAAAAGTTTTATCAGAATATTAAATATAATTATTCAAGTAGGGTATTACATTCTGCATCACTTTGATTAATCAGTCCCCATTTATCTTTATCTGTGGTAGATAAAAATGTCTGCATTTCTTAAATTTACAATTTCTATCTCTTCCTCCAAGTATCATTGTATACTGACTTTTTGTTGACTATGAGATGATATTATTTCATCAGAAGTAGTAGTTGTTACTGTAACTAGTTAAATGCTTTCAATAACACTTGCCATTTTTATATCTCCTTAACAATGTCCAACAAAATTAAAATGTGGTCATTATTGTATCTTCTAAAAAACTTTGAGATAGTAATCATATATTAAGATCAAATTGCTTTTACATTTTATTCTTTTATTTCATATATATTTCAATTCACTTTTGTTTAAATGAAAACTGAAAACTGGTTAAGGCAGAACATCCATAGAGAATTAGAAGACCACATTAAATGTGACAATGATAAAAGAGACTTCGGAGAAATTCTAGTCATGGCAAAATTTTTGTGAAACAAGGAGTGAAAAAATAATTTATGATTTATTTATTTAAGGAATTGTAAATTAGGAATTTCAAGTTGAATATGTGAATCATTTTTCTATTTCTGAAAGAGGTTTCAGGCTCAAAATGTCCCAAGCAATTTTTGCTCTTTCCCCTCACAGCTGACATTTCTCCTATTTTTTTTTTTTGTCTTAGTCAATAGAATCACCATACACCCACTTTCACAAATAAAGATCTCATAGATATTCCTAATTCCTTTCTGCTCACATCCCACTCTAAATTAGTCACCAAGTTCAGTCTATTTTATTTTCTAAATATCTTACTTTCTCTCTACGTTCTTTTCCTCTGCCATTGTAGTCCAAGACAATATTATCTTTTACTTAAACTAAGGTTCTCTTAACTGGTCCTTCAGTTATCTTCCCCTTCTGTCCTTCCTCTTTTGGGGCCCTAGAATTGCCTTTCTAAAACAGATCCATCCATGTTGGTTCTCTGCTCACAAACTTTCAACGAGGCCTCATGACTTGTAAAAATCCAGGTTCCTTCTAGTGTTTTCTAAATTAATCATACATGGCTTTAAAATGCATAACCAGGAGTTCTACATTCCCTCCACACTTGTATTGTGATTGTTTTTTTAGTATTCCTCCAAACTCAAGCTGTCAGTTTCTAGAACCCAGGAATTTTGTTTTACTCATCTATGGGTACATAAAGTATAGTTTGTGTTCCATAATAATTTCTGCTTGAATTTTTTTTTTCACATGCTATGAAAGTTTTAAAATCTCACTCCTCTTCTCCACTGACCTTGCTTAGACACTCATGAGCTCTGCACTGGCTTCTTAACTGGTTTCTAACCTCCATCTTTGCACTTCCTCAAAACCATCTTTCATGAAGCCTCTAGACTGAACTGGCTAAAACTTCATTTGCTTAATACCCTTTACGTAACTTATTTTTCTATAGGGTCATGTCTATGTTTCATAACATGACATACAATGTTCTCCACCAATCATCCATGCCTAACATCTAGAGTGTTATTTATTCCCATTTCCTGTCTTGTTATTATATGGTTATATATATCACATGGACCCATTACCATATGGTTCAATTAATCTCCCAGTGGTTAGTTCCTCACATCTATTTCTTGCCTCGTTGTCTGTGCAGTTTCCTTTATCTGGCATTATCCCTGACTCTTATCTTTCCTGTGTTTTGCTAGATAAACTTCCTATTCACCTTTTAAAACTCAGTTCAGGCACTATACCCTCTAGAAAGTGTTCTTTGAATCCTGTCATTCCACCTCTAGTCAAGCTAAGGGCCCATCCTTTAAGATCTTATAGAACTTGTGGCATTATCCTATCACTTTATTTACTTCATTTTTTGGAAAACAGTTTATGTTTCTATTTCAATCAATGAGCTCTACATATCTTAGAAGAAAGAACATGACTTCTTCTTCAAGAAGTACCTAGAACAACATTGGCCAACTATGAGGTGCTTAATTGATATTTGTGGAACAGAATTAAATTGCTGATCATAGCTTTTCATTTGTATCTCCAATTTTTTCACCATGTTCCAAAAACTTACAGTTTTTTATATGTGCTGTTTTATTTTTCAACTTCCCTGGATTTATTCATGCCATGTTTTTCCCTACTGAGAATGCAACCTTCTTTTAAAACACCCTATGGAAATGTTATATAATTTTATAGAGCTATTTTGAATGCCTTCTGCTCACTAAGGCTTTTGGTGATTTCCTCATATTACTGAACTAAATGATCACAATAGTCTGTCTCTTTTCATCATTTTATTTGACAGTTTGGGTTCTTGTTATACTCATTTCCTGATATTTGGTCAGCTTCAAGAGGCTAAGTGTCTTTTTGTTTGTGCTTGTGTTTTTGTTTGTACTACATATTGTGTATCATAATTCTTGTTAAAATAGATGTTTCATAAATAATTATTCATTTGATGAGAACTATTTCTGCTCTTGCTTACAGAACAATTTTCCTCAAAAGTGCAACTTAAGTAATAATTTCCAACTACAAAAAAGTTGCTTACAGAAACCAACTAAATGAAAAAGAGATGATCTAATAAAAACACGAAAACTTGACATAACTTCAAAAAATATATTCTGAAGAAAAGGTCAGCACAGTTAGCTTCCTGATGGGCTGACAAGCCATTCCTCTAAGGGATACTGATAAGTTGGTAAAAAATAATAGCTAATAACCTAGATTCTATAGAAAAGTGAACTAGGTGGTTATCAGACTGAAAAAGGAGGTAAACACAACCACTGGGGAGAAATCGATGTAATGAGAAAGATAACCACATGGCTTGCTTTCAGACAGAAATAAACATAGCAAGATTTTACGCCAAATTAGGGAAATAACAGAAGGACTGGATCAGTCCTCACATGCAGCTAGAATAAATCCCCAATGTGGTTCACTGAAGAGTAGTGGAGCATGTCTATGAGAACACAGAACAAGTATCCTACTGGGAATGCCCAGGAACTCAGCTGAACTCTCCGTCTTCTGCTATGGCACCAATCCATCAGACAATAGAAAAGTGGGTGGGCACAAATACTGCACTGAGGATAAAGAAACCCTTCTCAGATATGGCATAAATAGTCTGAGATATTCCTATATCACATGAGAATAAATTCTGAACAGAAACTCTAAAATAGAATAGACAAGAAAACTAGAATAAGTCATTATGCAAATTCAACACAACAAACACATGCGATACATACTGTAGTATCAAAAGGCAAAGTACTAAATTTGAAGAATTTATTTAAAGTAACAGAAGAAATTTTCTCAAAATTATTTCACCCTATAGAACACAAAAGAATATATGTTTTGTGTGTGAGTTTATTAGGAAAATGAAAAAGACAGCTTCAATAAAAGTAAAAAGAGCAGACCCAACTAGCATTATTGCACAATTAATAAATATAGTAATATAAGAAGCAGCAAGAAGTGGAAAACACTGAAAACCATAATACATACATGGAAGAATGCCTCTAGATCATCACTGTGAGTGCAGCTTGAAAATAGGAAGTTATAAAAGTAATTGGAAAGAAGCTAATACATATGCATGATGGATAAAGATAATCCAAGGTATCTCACTGATATAAGTGAAGTAGAGAAATCAACAAATGGAAGTAGGCTTATTCAACAATTTAACACAAAAATCTTCATGAAGAGGAGAAAAAAATCTCTGAAACTTCAATGTGAAGTCACACATTATATCTCAGCAAAATTTGATTAAGAATTCTTAATATTTTAAAGAGAGAGAGCCCCAAAAGCCTATACCAATTAATGGCCTGAACTCATTCTCCCACACCAACCCTCGGCAACCACTATCTATTTTCTGTCTTTATAGATTTGTTTATTTTTGATATTTCATATAAATGTGGTTACAAGATAGGTGGATTTTCTACCTGGCTTCTATTGCTTAGTACGATGTTTGAAGGTCAATCCATGTTGTAGCACTAATTAGTAATTCATTTATTTTTACTGCAAGATAACATAGATATATATTTTATTTATCCATTAATTAGTTGATGAATGTTTGAGTTGTTTCTACATTGGGGCTCTTGTGAATAATGCTGCTATTAGCATTCATGTACAAACATTTGCTTGAATACCTATTTTTAATTATTTTCCATATATGTATAACTAGAAGTGAAATTAGTGGGTGATATGGTAATTCTATGTTTGTTTGAGGAAACAAGGAACCACAAAATAGTTTTTTCTCAGTAGTTTTCTCACCATTTTAGAGTTCCACCAACAGTGTATGAAGGTTCTAATTTCTTCATTTACTAATTATGGTCAGTATTTTGTTTTGTTTTGTTTTATTAGCTATTCTGGTAAGTATGAGGTAGTATATAATTTTGGTTAGTGATTAATAATAGTGAACATCTTTTCATATGCTCATCGATTATTTCTATGTCTTCTTAAAATATGTAATTTTAAAAACAGAATTACTTTATCCTACTCAGTTTGTTTCACATTTTTTAGAAGCTTGGAGGAATATTTTAAAGAATTAATATTTTCTGTCATGATTGAAATTTTGTAATACTTTTCATTCTACTTTAGTGTTTCTTCTGTTATTTACATATTAATATTTTTTGAAATTATATCTGTAATGTGATATAATTTTGTGATGCATATCAATACCTTTCTCTCTATAAATGAAAAAAGCATGTTAATTACATCACCTAATGAGACAAATTAATTTTTCTGACTGATGGAATTTGGATGATGTTTCAAAACATGTCTTTTAAACACTAAAGTTGTGTTTAAATTTACAACAAATTTACTGTTTATTTCCTTTAAGATAAACTTGTATATATATTTTTTAAAAGAAGATACAAAAATGACCAGCATGTATATGAAAAGGTGCTCAACATCACTAATCATCAAGGAATGTAAATCAAAACCACAATGAGCTATGATGTCACACATTTTAGAACGGCTATTATAAAAAAGACAAAAGATAACAAATATAGGCAAGGATGTGGAGTAAAGAGAATCCTTGTACACTGCTGGTGAGAAGGTAAATTGATAGAGCCATTATGAAACACAGCACGGAGAGTTCTCAAAACATTAAAAATAGAACTACCTTATAATCCAACAACCTCACTTTGGGGTATATATCCAAAGGAAATAAAATCAGTATGTCAAAGAGATACCAGTACGCTCACGTCTGTTGCAGCATTATTTACAATAGTCAAGATTCAGAATCAACCTAAGTGTCTATCAAAGGATTACTGGATTAAAAAAAAAAAGTTCTCTCTCTCTTGCTTCCTCTGTCTTTACACACACACACACACACACACACACACCCACACACACACGAATATTATTTAGTCTTTATAAAGAAGGAAACACTGTCATTTGTGACAATGTGAGTGAACTTGAGGATGTTATGCTAAGCCATGCTTAAAAACACACACACTGCATGATCTTACTCTCATTTGGAGTCTGAAAAAGTCAAACTCAGAAGTGGAGTCACACTCAAGTGATGGTTGCCAAAGGATGGGGGTAGGGAAAATGAGGCGATGTTGGCCAAAGTCTACAGAGGTTCAGTTATGCAGGATGGATAAATTCTGGAGATCTAATATGAAGCTTGATGATTATGGTTAATAACACTGTATTGTTGTCTTTGTTTGTGTTACTATATGTAACAAAGTACTAGAGTCTGGGTGGTTTAAAAAACAATCGAAATTTATTTGCCACTGTCTGGGGGCAAGAAAGTCCAAGATCAAGGTGCCCATAGAATTAGTATCTGATGAGGGCTGCTGCCTGCTCCAAGATGATGCCTTATTGCTATATCCTCCTGAGGGAAAAATCCTGTGGCAGATGGGACAGAAGGGCAAAAGGGGATGATGCTAGTTCCCTCCTGCACTTTTATAAGATCACTAATTCCATTCATGAAGGCTCCATCCTCACACCTTAACCATCTGCTAAATGTCTCACTTCTTAATACTAGCACATTGGCGATTATGTTTCAACACATAAATTTGGGGGGATTCATTCAGATAGTAGCAATTGTATACTTAAAATTCACTAAGAGAGTAAATCTTAAATATTCTCACCATACACAGAAAAATAAGTTATCTATTTGAAGTGATGGATATGTTAATTAGCTAGATCATGGTAATCATTTCACAGTGTTTAGGTATATCAAAATATCACATTGCACACCATAAATGTAATCAATCTCCTTTGTTAATTGTACCTCAATAAATGTGGAAAAACTAAAAATAATATATATATCAATTTTACAACAATGCAATATTTTGTATTTAAAAATGAAAGAGGACTGGGTGTGGCGGCTCAAGTCTGTAATCTCAGCACTTTGGGAAGCCAAGGCGGGCGGATCGCTTGAAGTCAGAAGTTCAAGACCAGCATGACCAACACAGTGAAACCTCCATCTCTATTAAAAATACAAAAATTAGCGGGGCATGGTGGTACGAACCTGTAAACCCGGCTACTCAGAGGCTGAGGCACGAGAATCACTTGAACCTGGGAGGCAGAGGTTGCAGTGAGCTGAGATCACACCACTGCGCTCCAGTCTGGGCGACAGAGCGAGACTTTGTCAAAAAAAAAAAAAAAAAAAAAAAAAAAAAAGGAGACAGATTCGAATTCGAAACGTTGACTAAAAGCAGCTCACGTACACTGCTGTCACGGAAAGCAAACAAAGGGCTGAGCAAATACTGAGTTTTAAGGTGAATCGTTTAAGAAACCACATAGGGATTCATCAAGGGGGCAAGAGAATACACGGGTGACAGAGAATAGTAAAGCAGGGCAGGTGCCCACTCAGGACTGGTACAGAGCCAGGAGAAGCTCCCCAACATGTGGAAAGGGTGAGAGAGTAAGAGCCCCAAGGGAATCCACATTTCCCACAGGGACCTGTGCAATCCTGAGAATGAAAGAGTCCTCCCTTCACACCACCACCAGGCCTCCAGACCAATTCAGAGATCTGCCCAGAGTTTCTGCAGAGTATCACTCAAGACCACAGGGGCGCCACAGGCCTCACACTCCTCAGCAGCCGAGAGCCAGCGACCATAATACCAACAGAGGCAGTCACAGTGCTGGAGGAGCAGTCACACTGCTCCACTCCTCCCTGCCCAACAAGGCTCTGCTCCTGCTCCCAGTCCAGCAGCCGCTCTACTGCCTGAACTCTGTCAGTGGGCACTGTTCTGTGTTCCCCTGGACAAAGTCCAGAAAGTGGACTGGGCAATTCCTCCCAACCCCACTGCTACTAGCCAGGTGGGACCTGCCACCTCGGGCTTGCAGCACAGCAGTCCCTCTCCTGCCTGAACTCTGCCGGGGAACACAGCCCTGTGTTCCATCAGAAAACACCCCGACAGTGCATGGGGTAACTCCATAGCCAGGCAAGACTCTCTGGCTTGGGCAGCACCCAAGAAGGGGAGGAGCTCCTACACCCAGAACACTGAGTGGGGTGAGACGCCTGGGTTCATGAACTGACAGGGGAGAGGGCCATGCCTTCTTCTACAGAACCAGTTTAAAAATAGTGTGCCCTAGGCTGGGCGCGGTGGCTCAAGCCTATAACCCCAGCACTTTGGGAGGCCGAGGAGGGCGGATCATTTCATAGTGTTTAGGTATATCAAAATATCACATTGTACACCATAAATATAATCAATTTCCTTTGTTAATTATACTTCAATAAATGTGGAAGGAGATCGAGACCATCCTGGCTAACACGGTGAAACCCCGTCTCTACTAAAAATACAAAAATATTAGCTGGGTGTGGTGGCGGGCGCCTGTAGTCCCAGCTACTCCTGAAGCTGAGGCAGAAGAATGACGTGAACCCGGGAGGCTGAGCTTGCAGTGAGTCGAGATGGCGCCACTGCACTCTAGCCTGGGGGACAGAGCAAGACTCCGTCTCAAAAAATAAAAATAAAAATAAAAATAATGTGCCCTGTCTACTAGCTGTGGCCTCTGCCTGAGGGTACCCCATGATGTCATGAAGCACCTAGCAAAGGAAATGCAGACATGGGGCCAGTGATGGCAGGGGCTCCTCCAAGGCCCTAGAACAGACCTAATGAGGGAATTCTCCCTCTCTCCCTTCCATCACGGAGCATGCTACAGAAATAAAAAAAGAGCCACATGGCTGAGTAAGACCCTGTCTGCCAGCCATCACTCTTAAGTGCCATCTACTGGATATCAGACCAAATTACAACACCAAAAATACTCTGCCAGTATACAGTGCCTGAAACTTAAGGCAAAAATTTGTTCACAAGTAAAGATATTGTACAGAGCCTTAGACCTCTGAAAGCACCCAGAAATGAAGTGAACTGATTATACTCATCTTATGTCACAGTTAATAAAACAGAAGCCCTCTCAGATAAGAAAAAAACAGTGCAAGAATTCTGGCAATTTGAAAGTCAGTGACTTCTTACCTCCAAACAAACACACTAGTCCCAGAGCCATGGTTTCTAACCCATTGAAATAGCTGAAATGACAAAAAATAGAATTCAGAATCTGGATGGCAAGGAAGCTCATTGAGATTCAGGAGAAACTTGAAATCCAATCCATGGAATCCAAGGAATCCAGTAAAATGATCCAAGAGCTGACAGGCAAAAGAACTGTTTTAAGAAAGAATCAAACTGAATTTCTGGAATTGAATTTTCTACAATAATTTCATAACACAGTTGGAAGAATTAACAGCAGAATAGATCAAGTTGAGGAAAGACTCTCGGAGCTCAGTGACTGATTCTTTGAATCAACTCAGTCAAACAAAAATAAAGAAAAAAATAATTTAAAAAAATAAATAAACCACTGATAAATATGGGATTATGCAAAGAACCAAATATATGAATCATTGGCATTCCTGAGATAGAAAGGGGAGAGAGTAAGCAACTTGTAGAACATATTTCAGGATATAGTCTATGAAAAATTATTCAATCTTGCTAGAGAGGTGGGCATGCAAATTCAAGAAATACAGATAACTCTTGTGAGATACTATACAAGATGACCATCTCCAGGTCATATAGTCATCAAATTCACCAAGGTTATTGCAAAAACAAAACAAAACAAAATCTTAAAGGCAGGTAGAGAGAAAGGCCAGGTCAATTATAAAGGGGGCCCCATCAGGCTGGCGGCAGACATCTCAGCAGAAACTTTACAAGCCAGAAGAAAATTGGGGCCTAATTTTAACATCCTCAAAATAAATTCCAACCATGAGTTTCATATCTCTCCAAACTAAGTTCATAAGCCATGAAAGATAAATAAAATCCTTCTCACACAAGCAAACACTAAGGGAATTTGTTACCACAAGACCAGCCTTATAAGAGTGCTAAACATGACACAAGCAACCGGGAAAGGACTCCCTATTCAATAAATAGTGCTGGGATAACTGGCTAGCTATATGCAGAAGAAAGAAACTGGACCATCTCTTTTTTCACTATATGCAACAATTATGTAAAAATTGATTAAAGACTTAGATGTAAAACTTTAAACTATAAAAATCCTAGAAGAAAACCTAAGAAATACCCTTCTTGACATTGACCTTGGCAAAGACTTGGCCTAAGTCCTCAAAAGCAATTGCAACAAAAACCAGAAATTAACAAGTGGAGCCTGATTAAACTAAAGAGTTTCTGTACAACAAAGGAAACTATCAACAGAGTAAATGGACAACATACAGAATGGGAGAAAATATTAGCAAACTATGCATCTGACAAAGGTCTAATAACAAGAATGTATAAGGAATTTAAACAAATCAATAGCAAAAGCAAATAACCCAATTAAAAAGTGGACAAAGCACAAAAATAGACACTTCTCAGTAGACATACAAGTGGTCAACAAACATATGAACAAATGTTTATTATCTCTAATCATCAGAGGAATGAAAATTATAATCACAATTAGGTGCCATCTCACACCAGTCAGAATGGCTATTATTAAAAATTTAAAAAACAACAGATGCTGGCATGGCTTCAAAGAAAAGGGAATGCTTTTATACTGTTTATGGGAAGGTAAATTAGTTCAGTCACTGTGGAAAACAGTAGATTTCTAAAAGAACTTAAAACAAGGCTACCATTCAACCCAGCAATCCCATTACTAGGCATATATCCAAAGAAAAATAGATTATTACACCAAAAAGACACATGCATTAATATGTTCATCACTGCACCATAAATAAGAGCAAATACATGGAATTCACCTGGTGCCTATTAATGGTTAATTGGGTAAAGCATATGTGGTACATATATACCATGGAACACTATGCAGCCATAAAAAAGAATGAAATCCTGTCCTTTGCAGCAACATGGTTGGAGTTGGAGGTCATAGTCCTAAGTGAGTTAATGCAGGAGCAGAAAACCAAATAATGAATGTCCTCACTTAAGTGGGAGCTTAAGCATTAAGCATCATGGACATAAACGTAGGAACACTAGACACCGCAGAATACTAGAGGGAGGTTAAAGAAAGGGGAACATGGATTGAGAAACTACCTACTGGGTACTATGCTCACCACTCAGATCCAATATACCCATGTTACAAACCTGCAGTGTAACCCCTGTATGTAAATAAAAATTGAAATTAAGAAAAAATCTTTAAAAAAATAGAGAGTGAGAAAGTAAGAGAACAAGAAATAGAGAGAGGAACAAAGAAAGGAAACACTCAAAGCAAATATGCCAAGAAGTAAACAGTGGCAAATTCCCATTGATGAAAGTATCGACTGTTGTTATTTGCTTTGTAATTTTCTATAATTTATTTTTAATTTTCGTATTGATTCCTAAGTCCTAAAACAAGTTCTTTCTACTTCAGGGTGGCAAGTCAATTAAACATGCGTGAATAAACTTGAGTCTATGGGCAAATTGTATATAATAATAGTAATCAATAACTGTTTAGATGCAGTTTTCATGCTCCATAGAAAAATATAAAAAATGAATATCTGAGAGGTAATCCAATGCCCTCCTTTATAATACAAAGCAGGATGTTATATGACTTTGTTTTGTAATTTGGCTTTAAAGATGCTCTGTTAACTAGTAGAGATTATACATAAAAATCATCTTAAATCTCAATTAAAGACAGTATCAGTAAAGGCAAAAGTAAGCAGTCCTTTTTTTTAATAATGGAGTTTGAAATTACTTGATGTCAAAGAAATGAAATAAAATTTTAAGCTTTTTTGGCCTCAGGATTCTCAGGAAAGAATAAATAGACAATTATAAAATGGCTTAGCTTCTTTTATATCTTAAATAAATAGAATGGGGTTTTTGTTTACTACATAATATATCATTTAAAGTGCTGATAAGATAATGTAGTAGAATGTCATATGTTTCCTTCCAGCAGTAGTTACCTAGCTGAAAACTAATAGATTTGATGTTAAAATACTAATTTTAAAGTACTTTAAAAATAATCTTAGCTTCACTATCAATGGAGTGACAATTTTAACATTATCCTGAATGTTTATTAATATTTTTACTATATATCTTTTATTCCTGAATTCACTAATATCCATATGTCTGTAAAGAACATATTTATCGTTTTTTGTTACATTAAATTAAAAGTCAACATATATATTAAAGATGAGTTATATAACCATTTTATTTAATTTTATCTAAGTATAATTGTAACTCGCATAATTAAGATATATCATCATTGAAAATATGTTATTTCTCAATATGTTTCCAAGCCATGTATTGCTTTACCTTTGCATGCTGACTGAGATCCAGTATACTACTGGATCTTAACAATTAAAAAAATACCATATATATCTTTACTGGGTTCTTTTTTTTTTTTTTCTCTGTAGTGACTAAACAGCTTCAATTTTGAAATGTATAAAATATATATTTATATGTTTCCAACTGAATATTTCAAAATATTGACACATTATTACAAAGATTAGTTCAGAGCATGTATTTTCAAAGTGTCAGCATTTGAGATTATTTTGCCTTTATATTTATTATTAAACAACTCTTGGTACAAATGCAGAGGACAGCCCACAAAACCATGTGGAGAAAGTGGTCTTAAATGAAAGAAGAGTAACTTCCCACTGTAATACAAAAGAACAATGTAATGTGTTTAAATAGAAGAAAATTGTTTGATATCTGGAAGATGGAGTTGTTCCTTCACAATTTCTATTTTATTATTATCATTACTATTAATAGGAATGCCATCTGTTGATTGTAGAAGGCTTCAGGTGGGTGGAGATTAAGGAATGAAGAGAAACTTTGAAATAGCTCTTGTGGGAGGGTGAGAATAAGTTGCAAATAGAAATATAATAATGGTTGGAATGTTTCAGTGCATTTGAGGTTGGTAAATATTATAGGAGTCAAGATATCATTAGCATCAATGGTAATTTCTCCAGAATTTCTTGATTGTCTAAGTGATATAGTTTGTCTATGTTTCTGCCCAAATCTTAAATCTCATGTTGAATTGTACTCTCAGAATTTCCATGTGTTGTGGGAGGGACCTAGTGGGAGGTAATTGAATCATGGGGGCTCCTCCTTCCTGTGCTATTCTCATTATAGTGAATAAGTCTCACAAGATCTGATGGGTTTATCAGGGGTTTCCACTTTTGCTTCTTCCTCGTGTTTCTCTTGCCACCTCCATGTAAGAAGTGCCTTTTGTCTTCCACCATAATTCTGAGGCCTTCCCAGCCATGTGGAATTAATTGTAAGTCCAGTTAAATCTCTGTTTGTTCCCAGTTTCTGGTATGTCTTTATCAGCAGCATGAAAATGGACTAATACACTAAGTGACGGCATAAGAACTTGGACAGTTGGGGATTGTTCAGGACTAAAGTATTGTCATACAGAGGAAATGAAATATTGAAGGGTCTAGGGTGTTGAGAATATAGCAGAGTGTAAATAAAATGATATGCTGTGGAATAAAGTAGATGAAGAAGAAAACAAAATTTAGATTTGTGCAGTACCGAATTATATGTTTATCATTCAAATGTAAAATTTATGCTTTTTTTGTCAGTTTAAAAATGATTGTTTTTCCTTATGGGTAATTTTTTTTTATCTACCTAACGTTTGTTGTACTATGTTTATTTTTTTTCATTTTAAATATTTGCCATAACTGATTTGTTTATTACCCCTTTTAATTGTGAGATATACGTCCAGAACAGTGCATAAGATATATGTGAGCAATTTTAGGCATAATTACAAAGTGGTGAAGTGATGGAACATTGCCTGATTTGCATGTGTATTCCTCCCTAGTTATTTATTCCTTTTCTTCTTAGAGATAAACAATACCCTGATTTTATGAATATAATGTCCTTAGAATTATTTTTTATTGTGCCAATTATACATGACTTCTAAGCTACATAGGCCATATCCCCGATAGATAAGGGAAACATATGGTTTTTTTTTATAAGCAACTTACTTCTTCTTAATCATAGTGATTATGAGATGCATGTGGATTGTTGTGTGTAGATGTAGCTCATTTATTTTTACTACTGTATAACAGGAGTAATCAGACTTGTTAATTGTATGTCCTTTTCACACTCTAAAAATTACTGAGAACCACAGAAAGTATTGGTTTATGTTTTGTATCTATAAACATTGATTAAATTAGAAATAAAAAACTGAAATATTTTGTAAATTTTATGTTTATTATAAGAATTTATGTAAGCTTATTACAAAAATCTTATTACATGGCAATGCAAATCACATAATTTTTTAAAAAATTATTGCCATTTGAAAAATTCAGTGAGAAGAGTAGCATTGTTTAATATATTTTTGTCTCTTTAATATCTGACAAAAAGAGATAGCTGGATTCTAATATTTGCTTCTCCATTTCATCTGTTGCAATAAGTACAAAGCAATATACAAAAAATATAAATAAAAGCCAGCATCACACAGATATATAAGTAGAAGACATCAGAATCTTAATAAAGTATACACCTTATTTTTGACACTGCACAAAACTCAAAACATGGTTGTTTTTCAAAGTTAAGTTGCAATGTGAACTTGAAACTCTATCAGTGAACTTTATATTTTGTTAGTTTAAAATCCACTTGTTTATCTGCAACTTTGAATCAATCTTTACCTATCTGTCATTCTGAAACAGTATTCATTGGTCATTTGGAAAATCAAGTTATCAGAATTATGAAGATCTTTTAAATGTCAATACATTTCATTAAACAATATCAAAAAATTGATTTGTCAATATCATCAGCAATCTCATCAGAAAAAGCCTTTAAATAATAGAAAGCAGTCAAACTCCAACTGGCGGGTAAAAGTCCCTTGAAATTATAACCTTATGGGTTCAAATTTTATGATTAGCAATAAATATGGGATGTTGTTTTACTTGAAGTGATGGGGATACCTTGTTATTTTTAAGACAAGTATGAAATACTTAAGTCAGAATATCCATAATTTGCTTATCAGTTATTTTTTTCAGGTAGAAATGGAAAAAGCAGCTGATTCATTTGCACCTAAAAAAACCACAAAAAGTGTTGTGCCCTGGTAAAAACCATCGTATTTTAGTATCTGGCAGAAATGCTTTATAAATTCTCTTCTCTTTCCACAGAATATAAAAAACATAAGTATTCATGGAGTGAGATTTAATGACATTTAATTTTGTTACTGCTCATTTGAGGAGATTCTAATTGAAACTTTTTTTCCCTTGTGACTGTGGTGAAGAACACAATGAGTACTAGTACAGTTTGGTGCCACTACTGGGATTTGTGTTAGGACACGAAGGCTTCATTTGCTATCACTTTGCATAATCATGCAAATGTTAATACAGTATAAAAAGCAAAATGTGTCCTATTATTATGGAAATAATTTTGACTCTGCAGACCCTCTGAAAGTGCCCCAAGGACTATCAGGGATACATGACAGCACTTTGAAAAACCATTGCTACTTAGTATTCCAAGGTATGAATATATCACAATATATTTAATCTTTTTACTAGAAATGGGCATTGAATCATTTCTGGGTCTGTTTCTATTGATTCATGTTTCTCCTTGTTGTGTATTATATTTTCATGTTTCTTTGAATGCTTGGTAATTTTTTATTGGATGCCAGACATAGTGAATTTTATCATGTTAGGAGCCTAGATTTTTTCTTTGCAATTCCTTCAAATATTTTGGGGCTTTGCTCTGTGATAGTCATTGAAGACAGTTGATCTTTTAAATATTTTCTTTTAAGATTTATTAAGGACTATCAGAACAGCCTTTAAGTTAGGACTAATTTTCTCTCTACTGAGGCAGGGCCCTCTGAGTACTCTCCCCAGTGCTTCATTCATCATTTCCACTTTGGTTTACGGGTACACTATGGCTAATCCTGTCTTAGTTTTGGGGATTGGACTGTCTTTTCCTTTTAGGTGCTTCTTCCCTTGGTCCCAAGTAGCATCTTCTCATGCAAGTGCTGACCAATAACCAGCTAAAGAACCCATTTTAGACCCCCAGAGCCGTCATTCTATACAACTCTCTTCTCTCTGTACAGCTTTCTCTTCCTTGTACTTTTTCTGGAATATTCTAACTACCTTGTTGTGACAGATTCGACAGTGATTCCTAATGGGTTACATGTTTGTATAATCCCCTCCTCTAGAATACTGGCAGACCCTGTGACATGCTTCTAACCAATAGAATACGCCCAAAACAATGGAATTTCACTCCCTGGATTAAGTTATGTTATATACAACTCCAGTTGAGCAGAAAGGAGAGATTCACCTGGTTGCTGACCTTGAGGAAGCTAACAGCCATGTTGTGAACTGCCTACAGAGAGTGCCACCTGCCAGGAAATTCGGGCCGACCTTAGGACCTGAGGATAGACTCTAGCCAATAGCTGATAATTTTCCACAGGGTGATGAATTATGCAAAAAAACCTGAATGAGTCCAGAAGCAGATCTTTCTCTAACTGAGCCTCTGGATGAGAAAGCAGCCCTGCTGACACCTTGATTGCTGTCATGTATTTATTTTAAAAGTACAAAATACCTGTCAGATCTAAAGGGCCACCTCTGCCACATGTCAATTGTTCATAAATACACTTTGTTTATGAGCATTCTTTTCTGTTCTATGAGTGTAATTTTCTATCCTACACTAATAAAACACTGTCAATTACTATTCCTTCTTAACTTCTGCATATGTGATAAAGACTCCTTTCCTTGTTATTCTTCTTTCTTCAAGATTTTCTTTGTTATTCTTAGACCTGTATATTATCCAAAAATTTTATAATCTGCTTGGCAAGTTCCGAAAAACCATGTTGAATATTTTGTTCGGAATTGTATTATAGTTTCATTTGAGGAATATTTATATGTATATAATATTCAGTCCTGTAATCCACTAACGGATTATAGAATACTTCTCAATTTACTAATGTTTACTTTTAATATCTATCACTAAAGTTTTATAATTCATGGTCTCTTGTCCTTCTTTTATTTGATTTATTCCTAGGTAATTTATATTTTTGATTATAGGATACTTAATTTTTCCTTCTGTTTTTTGCTGATATATTTAATTATAATTGAGTTTTGAATATGTATTTTATATTATACCTTCATTAACTCATTAATTATAACTTACGTCTTTAGATAATGTCTTGGATTTTCTATGTATGTAATTATAACATCTGTGGATCAAGACAGTTCTTTCCTTTCTTCTCTTCTCTTTTTCATTTTCTCCTGCTCTTTCCTTTTTCCTTCTTTCCCTTGCTATCTAGAACCTGCACTATAATTTCAATTTGTGATGCTGAGCATCCTTGTCTCATTCTGAAATTTAAATTAAAAACTTTCATTGCTTCTCTGCTAAGTATTATGCTCTCTATGTTCATTTTATCTTTAAATTTGAGTGATAGATTCATTTATTTTCTAATATGAAAGTAAACTTGCATTCCTGAGATTAAACTCAACTCTGTCATACTGAAATATACTTTTTATAAAATGCTAGAATCATTTATCTACTACTTTGGTATAACCTTTGTTAATAAGTGAGAATGACTTGTAATATTCTTTTCTCATACTTTCCTTATCAGATTTCACTATCAAGATTATTCTAATCTTATAAAATCAGATAAATGCTACTCCCTTTTTCCCACTCTCTGAGATAATTTATATAAAACTGGAAAGATATAAATATTTGCTAGATTTAAAATATTTGAATATTTGGTAGATTATTCTTGGGAAACCATTCGACCTTGGTGTTTATGTAAGTGCATGTGTATATATCTGTGAAAATCTTTGACTATCAGTTAATTTTTTATTGATATGTAATATTTGAACTTTTTTATGGTACAGATGATATTTTGTGAAATGTGTGGAATTTATAATTATCAAATCAGGATATTTAGGATTTTTATCACCACAAGCATTCATTTCTATGTGTTGAGAACATTTCAAATCCTCATTTCTAGCTAATTTGAAATGTTTTTGTTAACTATTGTCACTCTATTAGCAAACATTAGAACTTATTATTTCTATCTAACTACATGTTTGCACCCATTAACCAAGTTTTCACCCTGGCCCACACCCATATACTTCCCAGCCTCTGTTAACCATCATCCTACTCTCTACCTCCATGAGATCAACTTTTGTAGCTTTCAAATATGAATGAATGGTTACAGTGAGCATCCTTGTCTTGCTTCAGTTCTTAGAGAAAACACTTTTCTTTTTATTCCCTTCATTATGATGTTAGCTGTGGGTAGGTCATGTATGAACTTTATTATGTTGAGTTATGTTTCTTCTATACCCAATTTTTTGAGAGTTTTTATCATGAAGAAATGTTGAATTTTATTAAGTTTTGTTTCTGCATCCATTGAGATAATCATATGGATTTTGTCATTTGTTTTGTTGTTGTAATGTGTGATGTTTATGAATTTGCACATGTTGAACCATCATTACCTCCCTGGGATAAATCCCACCGAATTATGATGTACTATCTTTTTGGTGTGATGTTTGATTCTGTTTCCTAGAATTTTGTTGAGGATTTTTGCATCTATATTTATTAAGGATATTGGCCAGTAGTTTCTCTTTTTGTTGTTGCCTTGTCTGATTTTAGTATTAGGGTAATGTTAGCCTTGTAGAATGAGTTAGGCAGAATTTTCTCCTGTTCAATTTTTTTGATAGTTTTAAGGAGGGTTGGTTTTGTTCGTCTTTATTCATTGGTAGAACTCAGCAGTACAATCATCCAGTAGTGGGATTTTTGTTGTTTTGAGGAGACTTTTTTTACCAGTTTAATCCTGTTACTCATTATTGATTGGTTTAGGTTATCTGTTACTTACTGATTCAATCTTGGGAGGTTGTATGTTTCAAGAGATTTATTCATTGCCTCTAGGTTTTCCAATTTATTGGAATATACTTGTTTACAATAGTCTCTGATGATCTTTTGTATTTCTGTGGTACTGGTGGCAATGTTTCCTTTTTCATTTTTGATTTTGTTTGTTTGAGTACTCTTTCTTTTTCTTTGTTGGTCTAGCTAGCAGTTTATCAATTTTAGTTCTTTTGAGAGAACAACTTTCAATTTATTAATCCTTTGTACTGTTCCTTTAGTTTCTATTTTGTTTAGTTCTGCTCAGTTGTTTATTATTTATGTCCTTTAGAAATTTTGGGTTTCATTTGTTCTTGCTTCTCTAGTTCCATGAAGTACATCATTAGATGATTTATTTGAAGTCTTTTTACCTTTGGTTGTTTGGTTGTTTACCTTTGCTTGTCTGTTTACCTTTGTTTGGTTGTTTGGAGATAGAGCCTTGCTCAGTGGAGTGATCTTGGCTCACTGAAGCTCTGCCTCCTGGATTCAAGAGATTCTCCTGCCTCAGCCTCCCTAGTAGCTAGGATTACAGGAACACAGCACCACACCCAGCTAATTTTTGTATTTTTAGTAGAGACGGGTTTCACAGTGTTGGCCAGTCTGGTCTCAAACTCCTTACCTCAGGCGATCCACCCACCTTGGCCTCCCAGAGTGCTGGAATTACAGGCATGAGCCACCACACCCGCCCTTTTTACCTTTTTGATGTAAGCATTTACTGCTATAAACTTTCATGTTAACATTTTTTTGTTGTTATTGTTTTGTTTTTTTTTTTTTGCTGTATCCCATCGGTTTTGGTATATTGTTTGCGTATGTTGTGTCTGATTTTTATTTGTTTCAATAATTTTTTTTTATTTCCTTGACCCAATAGTCATTCAGAAGCATGAATTTAATTTTTATGAATTTTTACTGTTTCTAAAGTTTTTCTTCTTACTGATTTTTAGTTTCATTTCATTGTTGTCTAAGAAGATACTTGATATGATTTCTTTTCAATTTCTTGAGACTCGTTTTATGGCCTAAACATGTGGTCTATCCTGGAGGACATACCACTTGTTGATAAGAAAAATGTGTATTCTGCAACTGTTGGATAAAATATTCTATAAATGTTTATTAAGTCTATTTGGTGTAAAGTGCAATTCAAATCCAATGTTTCTTTGTGGTTTTTCCATCTAGATGATGTTTGATACTGAGAGTAAAGTGATGAAGTCCCCAGCTATTATTGTACAGATTAGGACTTATTCGGGTCATTTTGTAATTGTTTTCTAGTTGCTTTGTATATCATTTCTTCCTTTCTTTCTCTCTTATTATTTATCGTTGCAATTTGGTAGTTTTCCATAGTGATAACATTTGAGTCTTTTCTCTTCGTCCTTTGAGTGTTTTCTCTGCCAGTGAATTTAAGACTTTTGTGTGTTTTCATAATGATAATGGTAGATATCATCCTTTCACCTCTAGGTTTAGGACTTCTTTAAACATTTCTTGTATGTCTGGTCTATTGGTGATGAATTCTCTCAGCTTATGCTTGTCTTAGAAAACCTTTGTTTCTCTTTTATTTATGAAGGGTAACTTTTCTGAGCATTGTATTCTCAGATGATATATTTTTTTCCCCCTTTGGCAATTTAAATATATCACTCCAATTTTCCTGACCTATAAGTTTTCTGCTTAGAAATCTGCTGTTAGTCTAATGATGGTTCCTTTATATGTGACTAGATGCTTTTCTCTTGCTGTATTTAGAATTCTTTGTCTTTGACTTTTGATAGTTTGACTATAATGTGCTGTGGGGAAGACATTTTTGGGTTGTATCTATTTGGGGATTTCTAAGCTACCTGTATCTGGATGTCTAAGTCTCTTGCTTGAATCAGGAAGTTTCTGGTGATTATTTTATTAAACAGGTATTCTATGCCTTTGGCCTTCTCTTCAATTTCAGGGACACTAGAAATTAGAATAGTTGGGTCATTTTATAATGCCCCATATGTCACATAGGGTTTGTTTATTCTGATTTATTCTTTTTATTATTTTTTTAATTTTTTTGTCTGACTAGGTTATTTCAAAAGCCTGATTCAAGTTCTGAAATTCTCTCCTCTGCCTGATCTAGTCTATTATTGAAGCTCTTGAATGCACTTTTTAAATTTCTTTTATTAAATTCTTCATTTCCAGGATCTCTGTTTTTTCTTTTTTCTTTCATATATATATATATGATATATAAAAATATATATATTTTATATATAAAATACATATATATATAATATATATATATATTTTAAACACTATTCATCTCTATGGTGACTTTCTCATTCATATGCTGAATTACTTTTGTAATGTTTCTTATTGTTTATCTGTGTTGTTTTGTATCTCACTGAGCTTCTTTACTATCCTTTATTGAATTGTTTTTCTGGCATTTCATAAATTTCTGTTTCATTGGACTCTATTGCTAGAGAATTATTTTATTCCTTTGAAGGTGTTGAATTTTCTTGGCTTTTCATGTTTCTTGTGTCCATACATTGATATCTGTACATCTGGTATGAGAGTTGCATGCTTCAGTTTTTTTGATTAGCTTTGGTAGAGGAAGGATTTTTCCTGAAGATTTGTCTATCGTGATGTTTGGGTAGGATACTTTGACTTTAATTCTGGGTGTGTGTAGTAGAGTAGTCAATGTATGATTTCTTCAGCTATGAATACTGGCAATGGTGCCTATGATTTCCTCAGCGGCTTTGTTGCCATTTGTTAGTAGACACTATTGGGAGGCTTTTCTGGGACAAAGATGTTAGGTGGCAGCAGCAAACCAGGTATGCCTGACATCGGGGCACATGTGAATGTGCAACAGCTCTCCTCCTGAACAGGACAGAGATGCTGTCAGTGGGAGCAGCCCTAGAAAGGTGGACAGCATTCAGGCTCTAGGAAGTACACACTTCAGCACCAGCAGCAACAGTGGAATGCAAGGAAAGCCCATCCTCTGAGTGTGTGTTAGTGCACAGCATCTGTGGTGCCGTTGGGGGAGCAGGGTTGCTGTCAGTGAGAATGGCCTTAGGCAGATGGGAAGCTCTCAGGCTTTGGGGAGCACATGCTTCAGCTCCCTTTTTCCCAGGAACAGTCTCTAGGGTGCATTGCATTCCCTCTTCCCTAGGGTGTGAATTAGATTGCTGGGGACCCTACTGCACTGTTCAGTCTATCTGGTGTTGCACCTCTGCAGTCTCCAGGTAGACACAGGAGATGTCAGTGGGGATTTACAGATGTGGAAATACAAGGGCTGTTGGGCACTGAGGATGCAGTCTGATGGTGGCTGTGCTCTCAAAATGGCACTATGCTATTGCTGCTTAAGTCTTGGAGACTGAACTCCTTCTCTGGAGCAATGCTGCCACGCAGTGTTCATGCTTCTCCCTGTTAGTCAAAGGGCCTGTGAGGGTTGAGGAGCTTTCCTATGTCTAGGATTGTAGGAGTCCATGATGAGAATGTGAATCTCTGGGAATCTCTCATTCACTCTTTGCCTACACTGGGGAACCTCTCTGGGCTCCCAGCAGGTCCTGAGCTAGCTGTCTCATTTCTCCCTCTTCTGTGATTCAGGTGTTTCCTGTCACTTCTCTGCTGAATTCCAGTGTTGACTGTCTTTGATGTTCTACTCTAAGTATGATTATCTATTTGCTATTTTGATTCTTCTCTGAGAAGGGATTAGATGTACAATTTCTCTAGTCAGCCATGTTGAACCTATTGATTTTTTAACAGCCATAGCGAACAATATTTCATGGTGTTATGAGCAGTGTGTCAGGGGCTGTTCCAAGACCCAAGACTACACAGCTAGCAACTGATGAAGCCAGAATTTGGTCCCAGAAAGCTTGGTTCAAGAGTTTATGTTCTTAATTTACACAGCAAATTCCCATTCAAGAATCACATAGAATTCGTCAGGTGGGCTTTGCTTTATTTTGCTTTTCGTATTTATTATTATTTCTACCTGAGTCCATTTAGGAAAGCTTTTTTCAAGTGTTTCCCATTTATGTAAGGTATAATTTATGTATGCCTTAAATATGCACAATTATTATGTGTTTATAAAAATTAAAAATTTAAAAATAAATCTAACCATGGCTCTTTAAAAAGTACATACTCTGAGCTCAATGCTCTTTTGAATGCAAGTATAACTCATCAGCCTCCCACACTGGGAAAATATATGCATTCTGCTTGAAATGTATAAGTAAACCTAATGATTCAAAAATAATACATAGTAAGTTAATGAAATAATAATTATTCGGACAATGAATTCCCAAATGTGTGGAAGACAACGTTTCTATTGCAATTTAATTATAAATGCAAGGCTTTAAATAGTTTATTTTGGTTTAAAATTTAGATTTATGAATTATGGTAAGAATGGTGTTTATGATAAAGGTAAAGGGCTATTTTGATCTACTGTATGTGACAAAGTAAAACAAGAAGTGAACGAATGATGTATAAATTTATTGATCTAGAAACTGCCAACTGCTTGACTTTTATTAACTCATTACTTTGGTACTAACTGAAGAGATTTAACAAGTTTTCTTAAGACCTTACAACTAATAAGAGAAGAAGGCTGGATTCAGATTCATGTTGACTTAGCCTAAAGAGGGTACAGGCCAATGTTTCCAAGAATGAGAAAAGGAAAAGTGGAAATAAAATAAGGAAAATGTAAAGGAGGAAAGTATAATGAAGTAAAAGAGAATTCAAAGATTGCAATATTGTTCTTTACACTTAATCTCCCTGTTCTTTACAAAATTTTACCAGACTGGATTCCCAACTTAATTGAATTACCTTCTCCCTAGTGATAAATTAAATGAAAACACCATTCATAGCAAAAAATAAAAATAAGAAGGTAGTATAAAAGTGACAAAAGGAAACACAAATCTATTTTTAAAGGCTAAGATCTCACTATACTGATAATGAAAGATACATGATTTTTACATTTAGGTAATTGTTTATACATTGCAGCTATGATTGTTTCACTCCATAAGACGAATGTACACAGCAGACAGAAGTTATTTCCATGTGGTTGCTTCAATAGTGAAGATGTATTACTATATGACAAGCAAACTGTAGCTCAGGGGTTTGTAATACAGAAATATACCAAAAACAGTCAACTGGGGGCTATTTTATCCACTTTTCTTTGTTAGTATTACTGAGTTTCCAGCAATCACAATAAATAGTATTACTTTTCATTTATATATTAATAAACATTGACATGATATCTAACTAGTTTTAAAAAGTAAGAAGTATTTTGGCAATATTATGGGGTTGGCAACCTACTGAGAGATAAATAAAATATAAGCCACCAAAATTATGTTTTGAGTATTCATTACCCTGTGATATTGTTCATAATATCCAGAGAGGGACACGATGACATTGCTCTTAATATCGAAGGGGTGTACAGCCCCCAGTGATATTGTTTGCAATATCCAGGGGAATAGAGGATGGTATTATTCCCAGTATCGCAGGGGTTGTATCATTCTCTACCCCCACCACACCGTGGATATTGCAAACAATATTACAAGCAATACCACAGCGGGGTGTACATCCCCTGTGATATGCAGAGTAATATCATCCTTTCCTTTCTGGATAGCACGAACAATATCCAGGTGTGGGGGGAGAATGACTTCAATCCCAATATCGTAAACACCCTGTGTGTACAACCCCCTGTGATATTGTCCCTAATATCCGGAAAGGGGGAGGAGAAAATAATATTACTGCCAATATCGCAGGGAATGTATACTCCCCTGTGATATTTTTCCTAATATCTGGGGGGAGAGGGAATGATATTAATCTCAGTATCGCAGGGGGTGTACACCCCCCGTGATATTTTTTCTAATATTGACATGGTGGGGGGGAGTGAATATTACTTCCAATATCTCAAAGGGTGTACACCCTCCTGTGATATTGTTTCTAATATCCAAGTAGGGAAAGTATAATATTGCTTTCAATATCACATGGAGGTACATCCCCCTGTGATATTAGTTCTAATATCTAGAAGGGTCGAGTATGGTATAATTCCTAATATCGCAGCTGATGTACATCCCCATGTGATATTGCTCTTAACATACAGGAAGGAAGAGGACGATATTACTCCCAATATCACAGGGGGTGAACACCTTTTTTGTGATATTGCTCTTCAGACGGGGAGATGATGGTATTACTACCAATATCGCAGGAAGTGTACACCCTCTTTGTGATATTGTTTCTGATATCCAGTGAGAGAGAGGATGATATTATTTCCAACATCGTAGGAAGTGTACAACCCCAGGTGATATTGTTCCTAATATCCAAGCGGGGAGAGGATAATAATATGCTCAGTATTGGAGGAGATATACACCCGACCTGTGATATTGTTCCTAATATCCAGGAAAGACAGACTGATATTACTCTAATATCGCAAAGGGTGTACACCACCCTGTAATATTGTTAGTAGTTTCCAAAGTGGAAGAGGATATTACTCCCAATATTGCAGAAGGTGTACACCCCCTCTGTGATATTGTTCGCAATATCTAGAGTTAAACAGGATGATATAAATGCCAATATCGAAGGGGGTGGACACTTTCCTGTGAAATTGTTCGAAATATCCGTGGGTGGAGAGGATGAAATTACTCCCAATATCGCAGGAGGTGTACATCGCCCCCAGCAATATTGTTCGTAATATCCGGGGGAGAGGGGAGAGGAGAATATTACTCCCAATATCGCAGGGGTTGTGCACTGTGACATTGTTTCTAATATCTAGTCGGGGGAAGAATGGTATTACTCCCAATATCGCAAGGGCTGTACGCCCACTTTGATATTGTTCGCAATATCCACGGAGGTAGTGGATGATAATATTCACAATATCCAGTGAGTGTACACCCTCCTGTGATAGTGTTCCTAATATCCAGGAGGAGAGAAGTTATTACTGCAAGTATTGCAGGGATGTATTGGTCCCAACATCATAAACACCCTGTGTGCACGCCCCTGTGATATTGTTTACACTATCCACGGGGTGAGAGGGTGCTATTACTCCCAATATCACAGAAGGTGTACAATCCTGCCCCCACTGTGGGGCCACTGTTCCTAATATTCAAGGGGGC